>NC_042998.1:200675750-200678250 GCF_006345805.1 Octopus sinensis | reverse complement strand
AAGGCAAATGTTTTAAAATTATTATTTCAGGACAGTTGACCCATTCGTAATTTTCATTTTCCTATTTAAGGCATAAGAATTCTGACCCTTCGAATGATATTCTGTTTCATTTTATGAATTGTATCAAGATTATTATTTGCGGCATGTAGTTGTTAAAAACCGATTAGCAACGTTTATATCATTTCACATAACTACTTGACATATTCTTAATTATACTGTTAGTTAGCATAACCTATATCTATACGTTGATGCATAACATCAATATTCTCTATGTTGAAATATTTTACCTAAGTTATTGATCAATATCATCTCTAAAGAATTAACATCCATGTGCAAAACAGAATTTTCTTTTTTCCATTTTTAATGGATATAATAAAATATATAAGGATGTTTACACAAATTCTCAGCCTTTCTTTCATTCTTTATTTCTATAGAAAATTTGATTACATATAGGTCGGCTCTAGAAGAATGGTTGTGTTTATTAGAATCGTCTCTAGCATAAAATTCATATGGAAATCTAAACTGGTGTCGTGTACTTAAACAAAAGGTGGTTCTGTATGCAATGTGTAAAATGCCAAAGGGGAAATATTAACAAATAGAGACTTATATGCTATGTGAAGATTTAATTGTTTGTCACACCAGCTGTACCCAAGATAATGTTCGCATAAGGAAATTACATAAATGAGATATTAAAGATTTATTTACTTATGAAGGAAAACATACCAGAATAATACAATTTTTGTTCGCTCTGTTTTTTAAGAACTTTCTTAATATGATGTGTGTTTACAAACGGATATCATTAGTTCTTTTTTATGATTTCTTTTGTGGAAAAGAAACTTTAGTCAAACTTACAACAAAAGTTGTCTGCATAGAAAACACTATGATGTTTTACAGTTTTCACATCACCATTTCCTGTGACGCGAAATTTCTAATTCATTTTGGCTAAGAAAAGATAAGAATAATAAATTATAATCTAATTCGCCACAATACGTAAATGATAGAAAATAATTAATACCGTTGAACAGAAAATAATCTTTCCTTCGTCGTATTTTCTGTATAATTATCTTTATTAAGAATTAGTTTCCACACCAAGAAATTTCTTCGCCATGTTTTACACTCCCTGGTATCTTTTTAAATGTGCACATTATCTCCGAAGCAGGAAAAGGTGTAAGGCACCTTAATCATTTTTGTTCTTCTTTGATGAAAAGCGTCTCAACCGTATCTTTCCCATCTATGACTAGATTGTAGGATCATATTATCAATATTCTTCTTTCCTTTAAGTGACTGCGCAACGTTTTCCGCTCGTGCATTCGCTTTGATACAGGGATCATAAGCATGATTACCCTCATTTACTTGATTTGTTTTCCATTCCTTCATGTGTGCGCTTTTATTCATATTAATTAAATTTATTATATATTTCTTTAACAGAATTTTAATTAGACGATCGTAGACATTAAGATTATTTCAAAACTACTTTCTATAGCTATCACTTCTGGAGTATTTTGAGGTTCTTAGTTGCTTCAGTGATAGATTTTTAATATCATGATATACTTTGCAAGGCGGTTAGCTAAAAGAACCGTTTGAATGCTGGGAACAAGGCATTTCCTCTTTACATTCTACCGAGGTCGACTTTTCTTCAGCCTTTCGGAATCGATAAAATAAGTACCAGTTAAGCACTGGGATCAATGTCATCAACTTAACTCTCTCCTACAATTGCTGTCCTTGTCCCAAAATTTGAAACCAATATTTTAATATACTTAATAATATATAGCAACGTAAGTTTTCTTAAATATCTTCATATTTTCTAACTGTAATCTTTCCTTTTTCACTTTTTCTTTAGTGCTTATCTTCTCATAGCAGAAAATTTTACTAAAATCTCATCTTCCCCCATAACGTAATTGTTTGTCTACACTTTGTACAATACAGTATTTTTACTGAAATCTTCTGATGTTATGGCTGTATTTCAAGCCGCTTATGCTCACGACCTAAAATGATCATCGTTTGGTAATTCGAAACTTTTTTGATATATTTCCTAATTTTAGAAATAAAAATCAGTTTTATGGAGCTTATCAACACTGACTCCAACAATAGCAGATGCAGTGAAATTACCCTCGTTATAATTCCTAGTGGATACAGTGAGGCCCCACTTCACTGTCAGTCATTTATTTCTAAAAAAGATTCTTCCTGATTTAATAATTCTATATTATTAATAGTAGTAGTATAAGGAAATTAATATCCATATTAATGGATATATACATATACTTTAATAGTATTAATATTTTTATACAATGGAGCACTCAATATAAATTCAGTATATAATATTCTTATTGAATATATTTACCTAATGATTTAATAATTCTAAAATGGCGTTTATGTATCTAGTGTTTTAAACAGTAGGATTTTCGTTTTTTTGTCATACATCTTCGGTCAATCATTTTCAGGTATCGACGTTCTAAAATTACAAATTACTCAGGGGCATTTTCCAGTTTCAGCCATCCCT
>NC_042998.1:200665750-200673250 GCF_006345805.1 Octopus sinensis | reverse complement strand
TCACAGGCGATGAAATGAGTACTGTTTGAACACTGGGGTTGATGTAATTGACTTCAATGTAATCTGAAATTGCTAGCTTTGAGACAAAATCGGAAATCAGTATTAAGTTATAAAATCTGTGAATTCTACATTTACCAAGTATTATCTACTGACATTGCCCACACAAAACATAAATACACATTTTAAGAAAGATATGCGCATGTTTTTCTTTTGTGTATATAAACATTTCAGAAAATAATAATAATATATTAAATGCGCCCTTTTAAAACCTAGCTAGGTTCATGGGCCCAGTTTCCCAGTTTCAATGGCGTATGTGATCCCCAGGTGAACGGGACGCAAGTCCAGCACAGCGTTACTCATTTTTGCTTACTGAGTAGATTGGAGCAACGTAAAATGAAGTGTTTTGCTCAAGAACACAACGCGTCGCCCGGTCCAGGAATCGAAACCATAATCTTACGATCATGATACTGACACCCTAACCACTAAGCCACGCGCCTCCACATTTCAGAAAATAGAACATTCTATATGTTATAGATTGTCAAATTTGAAGGTGTCGAATTAATTTGTTACTACACATTATGTTGAATTGGAACACTTGGAAATTAATGTATTTTGTGCAATCTATCTTAGTATTTTTTGTTAGTCTACATATTGGTTATTCTTCTAGACGGGAGAAAATCTTCGGCTTATGTCAGAGAATTTTGCCTGAAACCATGTGTGTCTTCATCTTAGTAGAATATAAAAATGTTGTGTTTTAGGGGATACACACACACACACACACATATATATATATATATTAAGGCGGCGAGCTGGCAGAAACGTTAGCACGCCGGGTGAAAAGCGTAGCCGTATTTCGTCTGCCGTTACGTACTGAGTTTAAATTCCGCCGAGGGCGACTTTGCCTTTCATTCTTTCGGGGTCGATAAATAAAGTACCAGTTACGCATTGGGGTCGATGTAATCGACTTAATCCGTTTGTCTGTCCTTGTTTGTCCCCTCTGTGTTTAGCCCCTTGTGGGTAGTAAAGAAATATATATATATATGTGTGTGTGTGTGTGTGTGTTTACGTATGTATGTAGTATATATGTATGTATGTATATATGATATATGTATGTATATTTCCCATGATCCTCCATAACCCCACAAATATTTTGACTCGGCTCTTGGCTCTCGGAACTTCAGCCCAGTTATGCTTCAGACAAGTATACTCTCAAATTCCAAATACAGGGTGCGGTGTGTAATATGTCGTCTAAATTACGCAACAATAAAAATAAAACTGATGTCTCATTTTAACAGATATATATACCAAAATTACAAAAATATATCTTGATACTAAGGAGTCAATTTATTCCATAAAATCGCCATTGGTTTCAACCCCGGCCTCCAGACAACTTCGGCAACTCCTGCAAATCTTCTGGACGGTCTCCGTGTATAAGTTGGTGAATGCCATCATAATCTTTGCCTTCAGATTATGTTTGGTATTACAAGAAGTTTTGTTGGTCTTTCGTTCATCTGAGTCCCACACATAATAATGATCGGGGTTGCAACCTGTGGAGGTAGGTGGCCAGGTGGTAGGGGTGATGTGGTCGCAGAAATTGTATGGCAGCCATTACTGGGTCCTCCTGCTCGTGCGGTATGGGGCAGAGTCCTGTTGTCAGCCGCCACCCTCTTTACCCAGGGCAACACTACCTCCTCCAGGCACTTAATGTAGGCCTCTCTGTTGAGTCTGAGGCCGTTTGGAAAGATGATGCTTACTGGATCAATGCACTTGCACGAAATTAAAAATATAAATTGGCGAAAATTTACCCATCGCACGCTGTATATAGTGTAGAGAGGCAATAAGCAAATTATTTAAGGTTAGGGTCTATTTAAATTGTTGACTTCCCTAACTTTCAAAAAAAAAAGAAAGAAAACTTAGCACAAAATTGCAGTTTGCTCTCTCATTCTCTATCAGTCTATACATGTATGTGTTTCTCTCTCTCTCTCTTTCTATCTCCCCCCCTCTCTCTCTCTTTCTTTCTTTGCGCGTGCCTGTGTGTGTGAGTTTCGGAAAGTCTGTGCTTGCTTGTGCCAACATATGAAATATATTAACATTGATACTGAATGGCAAGATCTTTAACTTTTTTTTCAGACAAATGCCTTGCGGTATTTCGATCATCCAGTTTAAGATCTGAATTCAAATCACGCCAAATGAAATTGTTTAGAATCCTCCTCCCTACCCCTGGTTCGCTAAAATAAAATAAACTTTAGTAACTACCATACATTTACTAGCTTAACACTTTCCCTCCGAGTTTCGTCTCGTGCCTACGCAAGAAACATTCTATATTAGTTTTTTTTTTTCATTTAACAATGCTTCACCTCCTAACCATATACATATTAGGTGCACTAATTAAACCATTGTATTTTAGATAAACAGTACCTTTCCGGAGGCTTGTAAGTCTACATTATTTAGTTGTTTTTAGCTCGTTAGTCTGTGTCGAATTTGTAATGAATAGGACCAACATCCCCAAGGTCCACTCAGTATTTGTAGAGTTTCTTGTACTATATATTTATTTATCTATGCATATATACATCTTTAAAGTAAATTATCTGTATATCTCCACTAAAGCGGTGGCTGGTCATTGATTCTATTTCAGTCAATCGCTTTGGAGTTGAATATTTTACAATATTCTTAAATATTCTTTTTCGGGAAACAAAAAAATATCAGTGTCCTAATATTTAAAACTGTCAAACTACTACATAGCTGAGTTGTCCTGGACTGAATTCACCCGCTTATATTTTAACCTACTTTGGAGGGCTGCACGAAAACAATCACTGCTTAAACAAACCATGCCTCGAGAATTAATGATCGTGTATTTGATTAACGTATATCTGGCAACACAGCGATTGACAAATAGTATTAAGCTATGTGGCTCGATAAATCTTATTTAATGGGTGGATAGAAACTCTTTAGTTTTCATTGCTATTGTTCTACAGATGAAAACCTACAAACTCCGTATGTTATGGGATGCTTTCCAGCTTAATATCCAATGTGGGGAGGTAATAAACATGAACATTTTCTCTTGGTTTCCGATTCCTAGTGCATATTTCATTTGCTGAGCATATGGGATTTTATGGGGAAAAAAGAAGTCGTACAGAAACCCCCAAAATATAAAGGAAAAGGCATTTTCCTTCTAAATACTGTTAAATATCTGAAATAAAGGTAACTGTCATGGAGTAACCAAACTGCCCAGCTCGGAACATGCGATAGCACCCTAATACCGGTCCACCATTCACTATGGGACTAGCTCCGAAAGTATATTTCGGAATTTCCCAGTAAGGGCCGAAGCTGAAAAGTCGAAGGAAGCCAAGTAATGGAATTGCAGTTAGGTGTAAGAAACAAACAACAATAACTTCAAATAATAATACTCTAGGCACAAGGCCTGAAATTTTAGGGGAGGGGCCAGTCGATTAGGCCGACCCAGTACACAACTGGTACTTTAATTTATCGACCCCGAAAGGATAAGTCGACCTCGGTGGAATTTGAACTCAAAACGTTAAGACAAACGAAATACCTATTTCTTTACTACCAACAAGGGGCTAAACGCAGAAAGGACAAACAAGGACAGACAAACAGATTAAGTCGATTATATCGACTTCAGTGCGTAACTGGTACTTATTTAATCGACCCCGAAAGGAGGAAAGGCAAAGTCGATCTCGGCGGAATTTGAACACAGAACGTAGCGGCAGACGAAATACCTATTTCTCTACTACCCACAAGGGTCTAAACAGAAAGTATAACAAGGACAGACGAACGAATTAAGTCGATTATATCGAATCCAGTGCTAACATTTCTTCCAGCCCGCCACCTTATAACTTCAAATAATAATGATATAATTTTTATTATTCATTTGAGGTGAAAATCTTGCAGAATTGTTAGGGCTTTAGTCAGATTGCTTAACATTTGCGTTCTGAGTTCAAATTCCATCCAGTTCAGCTTTGCCATTTATCTTTCGAGGTCAATAACATAGGCACCATTTCTGCACAGTTCTTCAGTGGAATGAATCTGCCTCTCTCTCTAAAATTAGCAAGTTATCCAAAAATGTGATGCAGTTATAATTAATTTTCAATAGTAACTGTTGATACAACGTATGATGCATACAAGCAAACTAACCAGCTGTATTTGATTTCGTTTATCTGTGATCGGAACCCAAACGCAAGGGAGTTAAATGTTCCGTAATTTTGTGTATCTATATATAAAAAAGCGTGAATATGTGTGTCAAATTATTTACAAACTTTTCCTTATTTTATACTTTTCTTTAGAATACGTTTGTAAGTCCTTCCTGTGTTTGTTGTTGATAAGTAGATATGTGTCAGCTTTGAAACTGCTATAATTTGTTTCGTGCGGATGTTTGCCATTGATGACAAGTCAACTGTCAGTGAGTGGAAAAGAAAAAAATGGAGTTGGGTGGGGATATGACTCTCTAAATCTTACTGAGAAAAGAAAATGGTTTTGTAATGTGTCTCGAAATTATACCTGCCTTAGAATTGAACTAGTAATAATGTAATTGGGTGAATTATTTGAAGTGAAATCTACCTCACCTAAGATGGTGGCAACTTTGACAAGTGACTGTAATGAGTTCCGGTTGCTGTTTCGAATCTTGTCAGCTGCTACGTTCAGAGTTCATATTCCGCCGAGGTCGACTTTGCGTTTTATCCTTTCGGGGACGATTAAATAAGTACCAGTTACGCACTGGGGTCGATGTAATCGACTTAATCCTGTCTGACTTTGATGTTCCCTCTGTGTTTAGCCCCTTGCCGGTAATAAAAAGAAAGATGTATTTTGTTTGTGTTTACGTCCTGAGTTCAAATTCCGCCGACGCCGACTTTGTCTTTCATCCGTTTGGGGGGGGGGTCGATAAATTAAGTACCAGTTGCGTACTGGGTTCGATCCAATTGACTGAACCCCCTCCTCAAAAGTTTCGGGCCTTGTTCCTGGAGTAGAAAAAATATGTGTCTGATACAACTCAAAACAAGGAGATCAATGTTTAAACTATTCCAGTCACTGTTGAATATATTAAACTTTCAGTCAATATAACATTAAGATTTTTAACATATTATAGTACTGATTGAAGAGAATTTAAATGCTATTTTTTGCAGCTCAAGTAAATACCCAGCGACTCTCCGCCGTTGTAAATGCAACTATATGTTAATGACAGATGGTTTGCTTCAATATTTTTCTTATATCTATATATATACACGAGTTCCTTCGTGCTAATTCCTAAGCAGAGCGATGAAAAGACACGTCTAGTTGCCAGAATCACAGTTTAAAAGCTCTATGCGTAAAATTCAATCTCAGCCCCATTTAGTATGTATGACGTGGAATTTAATAAAATATCAATTAATAATTGTTTCTAATTAGAAACCAAGGATAGCAATTTTATTTTTCTCTTTTTCACTACAGTATATATCTAACTGATTTCATCAAATCAGAAAAGATGAAAGGTGAAGCTGATCTCTTCGGGATATAAACTCAGAACGTAAAAGAGCAGGACAAATACCACAAAGAATTTTCTCCGATATTCTGATGATCCTCCCTGGAAGCCCTTCATAACGTTTTAGTTTATAGTGTGATGAACTTCGATATAAATATTATTAATATATTACTAAAATGTATATGTATATATCGCTCGTATTAAATATATAAATACTTTAACGGTATTAATATTTTTATACAATAGAGCACTCAATATAAATTCAGTATAAAATATTCTTATTTACTCTTTTATTCTTTTACTTCTTTCAGTCATTTGACTGCGACCATGCTGGAGCACCGCCTTTAGTCGAGCAAATCGACCTCGGGACTTATTCTTTGTAAGCCCAGTACTTATTCTATCGGTCTCTTTTGCCGAACCGCTAAGTAACGGGGACGTAAACACACCAGTATCGGTTGTCAAGCAATGCTAGGGGGACAGACACAGACACACAAACACACACACGCATATATATATATATATGCATATATACCACAGGCTTCTTTCAGTTTCCGTCTACCAAATCCACTCACAATGCATTGGTCGGCCCGGGGCTATAGCAGAAGACACTTGCCCAAGATACCACGCAGTGGGACTGAACCCGGAATCATGTGGTTGGTTAGCAAGCTACTTACCACACAGCCACTCCTGCTCCAATGGATATATTTAACTAAAGATTTAAATATTATTAAATTAAAGTTTGAAAACGCTATATGAAGGTTAGTGTCACAGTTGGATGGTAGTAAGCGAAACAATATGTTCTGAATAACGGAATTAAATTAAAATCTAAATATGGGAAACAGTTACATAAAATATTTATCAGATATATAAAATCCATGAACATTTTCGAACAAAATATACTAAGAATCTGTCTTCAATTATAAAATTATCAAAGTCAATTTGTAGTTAGCAAATTAAATGCATAATGTTAACAATTTAAATATTAAACTCCTGGTTGTATTAATGTAATCTTGTTATACTGCCATAAAAACAAAATTTTATGTGGCGGTATATATTGAGCTATACCAAAAGTGCCACAACATCATGTTCCAATGTTTGGTTACATTTTCACATGAAATACAGAATTCAAAATGAATTTTATCCATCATAAGTTTACTACGCTATACACCACCCCTCCTCTCTTTCAGTCTCAATGATTCTAATATAATAGCATGTACATATTCTATTTCTATTCCATCTACATTTCAAATTTCATTTCATTTACATTCATTTCTTTGAACAGCGTAGGCAAATGTATTTTTTTCGTCCCTACGTACTTTAATTACGTAGATAAACATAAAATTATGCAAATAGGTACGTATGTTTAATATAAATTTGTATATAAGAGCTCAATTGTACGCTTGCATTTCGACGCATGTACAGATAAAAACCAATATATGCACACATAACAAAATAAATAAATAAATAAATAAATATATATATATATATACTCATATATATGTCTGTTTGATATATGAATAGTGTGTGGGGGGTAGTATAGACAACTGCATTACATACATAAAGGTATATGTACTAAAGCATATATATATATGTATGTATATGTGTGTGTATGTATGCATATGTGTGTATTGTTATATGTAAGTAAATGCATACACGAAAAGTTGAACTTTGCAATCGAAACGGTATCATGTACAATAGTACGATCTCCGAACATTGTTCGTTTGACCAGTATAATCAGATCTTTGCTTTGAGACAGGTACGTTAAATATGAATAAAATTTCTATTATTTAGATGGCACATTCTACAGTGTAAACAGATATCATTTGATGGAACATTATTCTAAATAAGAGCGGCAAACACAGAATTATATATGCACAGCCTACGTTATACGGACAATGCCATTCAAGATTCTCTTTAAAACGAAATTTTCATGAAGTAGATTCATTGATATAATTTCTCACATTCACACATATATACATACATACATGCATATATACATGTATACATACATACATACATGCATACAT
>NC_042998.1:200623250-200660750 GCF_006345805.1 Octopus sinensis | reverse complement strand
AAAGTAGACAAAAGTGATGTCGACCTCAGCGTAATTTAAACTCGTAACATAAAGAGGGTTGAAATGCCGCTCTGAAATTTGCCAGGCGCGCTAACATTTCTGCCAGCCTTCCGCCTTGGAATCATTGAACAACACATGGAGATTGTCGGAAGTGAAAATAATTATCGTGATTCCGAACAGTACGTTTTCGGATTCAGGTTAACAATTAATAAGTTCGCCATACCATAAGTAATTTAACACCAACAAATTTTCAAACACTCACGGGCACACATATATATGCATGCAGTCACATGGTGATAACAAAATATCTATATAAATATACACGTAGAAATAGTTATGCACAACTACATGAATGTATTATATATATATATATATATATATATATATATATATAGGGAGAGTTTACGAAAAAAAACAAAAGACGAAGACAGGTGGCGTACAAAGCAAACAGATGTATGATTATAACGCTCAGGAATAGAAAAAAGTCTTTTACGTTTCGAGCCTACGCTATGTATATATATATATATATATATTATATATATATATATAATATATATATATATATATATATAATACATACATATATACATATATATATATATGTATATATATATATATGCACACACACACACACACACACACACACACATATATATATATATATATATATACACACAAACATACATACAAACACTCACACATACATATATTCTTTTTGTGTTTGTATACGCGTATGTCTGTATCCACGTTTTGTATATAGTGCATGCATACTTATATTGAGCATCTTTTCGTGATCGGGATGAGATGGCCGAAGCGGGTTACATTTAATATCGTATAAAATTACAAACTCATTGCTTATATTGATTTTCGCATGTTAAATGATATAACTAACCCATCTATTATGGAAACAATGGTAACCAGGTAATAAATATAATACCAATATCTTCATCCATTTATTGATTTTATATAAGTATATCTATCTATATACGTATAGACATATACGTGCATATATATATATATATGCACATGCCCCACACATTGAGACGTATATATTACACACACATACATACATACATAATTATATGTCTATAATATTTATGTGCATATAAAATTTATAAACGTGCATGTATATGTATATATGCACATGCATATTTGTATAAATATATATATATATATATATATATATATCATATATGCATACGCATATACGTAGGCTCACACATATATATATACACACACACACACACACATACATATATATATATATAATATATATATATATATAGAGAGAGAGAGAGAGATTAGATAGATAGATAGATAGATAGATAGATAGATAGATAGATAGATAGATAGATAGATATATATATTAGATTGATAGATAGATATGTATATTAGATAGAGATAGATAGATGGATAGATTAATAGATATATACATGGATATATATATATATATATATATATATATATATAGATAGATAGATAGATAGATAGATAGATAGATAGATAGATAGATAGATAGATATGTAGATTAGATAGATAGTGATAGACAGATGGATAGATAGATATATACATGGATAGATAGATAGATAGATAGATAGATAGATAGATATATAGATAGATAGATAGATAGATAGATAGACAGATATATATATAGATAGATAGATAGATAGATAGATAGATAGATAGATAGATAGATAGATAGATAGATAGATAGATAGATAGATAGATAGATGTGCATATAATCATTGGGTTCTTTGAATATGGTTGTCATTTGTTTACTTTTCATTTCTCTGCAATAGAGTTTAATAAATAGTTTCCAATCATATAACATTATATCGTCTACAAGCTACGTAATTTTGGCTGCAGGCGTTCCATCTTCCCCCACCACCCTTTTTTTTCCTACATTCATAATTACAATGTTGATTTCTGAAGAAAAAGTATTGGTTTACATCGTAAATATAATCGATATCGGTTATTTACAGAATGAATGAGAAAATTGATGAAAACTTACGATAATCGTTTATATAATATCGAATACGTATCTCAATCTATTACAGCGTTTCTTCTTGGAGTTTTTCACCACCTTCTTATTTCCTAACGTTTCCCTCTCACCCGCAACTTTATCTGCCTTTACATCTATATCTGCTTGAATATACGTGAGTGTGTGACTATCAGTCAGTATGTTCCTCTGTCTGTTCGTCCGTCTTTGTGTCTATTTTGTTTTCATGCAACAAAACCTTTTTGCCTTATGTATTTAAGTATTCGTGATTTTTCCCACTCTCACGTTATAATCTATACTAGCAGTATCGCCCGGCGTTGTTCGGGTTTGTAAGGGAAATAACTATATAAGCATTTTTAGAGAGTTATAGCCAAAAAATAGCCAAAAAAATGCATTAAAAATTGAAAAAAAAATGATGGTAAATTTTTTTTTAAACCGTTGACTCGCCGTAGACATTTTTAGAGAGTTACTTCCCTTATATAATAGCGAAAAAATGCATTAAAATGGGAAAAATTGATGGTAATTTTTTTTTTAAATCGTAGACTCATCGTAGACGCGCGCTAATACCCAGAAGGGCTCGATATGAATCACGACTATAAGATACCCAGTTTTAGTTAAACTGCACCGCAAAATGTGGGAGTAGTTAGGAATCTAAATCGTAGGAGACAGACAGCACACAACCTTACTTTTATATATAAAGATATCTTCGTGATTTTCCCCACTCTCACTTTATAATGTATATTCAGATTTCCGATATATTTCTACCATTTCTATAAAACAGTTAAAACGTAACACATGAGTACTACAGATTAAAAACTGTTACAAATTTCGTCTCATACCTATGTCTTTGGCGGTCAAATCCCATTGTTTCAGACTTGTGCTCTTCGTAATCATCTACGTTACACTTACGGAAGAAAATAACCCTCTAAGCATATGGTCTCTCATGGCATTACTCTTCATATTCCATGCTCTTCTAGTTGTATATTCACACGCACTCACACACAAACACACACACACACACACAAATAATTATGGATGATCATTTTGCAAATAAGCACATGTGGAATTTATTTGATCTTCAATTTAGCTTTCTTCTTCTTCTACTTCCTCTTCTTCTTCTTCTAGTTCTTCTTCTTCTACTTTTTCTTTGTCTAGTTCTTCTACTTCTTCTTGTTCTAGTTCTTCTTCTTCTTCTTCGTCTTCTTCTTTTCTTTTTCTTCTTCTTCTTCTTCTTCTCTTCTTCTTCTTCTTCGTCTTCTTCTTCTTCTTTGTCTAGTTCTTCTTCTACTTTTTCTTGTTCTAGTTCCTCTTCTTCTACTTCTTCTTTTTATCATTATTATTTTTTTTTATTGTTGTTATTATTATTATTATTATTATTATTATTATTATTATTATTATTATTATTGTTATTATTAATTCATTTCTCAAACTTCTTTCGTCCAATCTTTTTCTTCGTATCATTCTTCTCCCTAGTGCTGCCCTGTCTGATCCATCTTGTCTCTCTGTAGCATGTATCCATAACTCTACATGTGTTTGTGTCCATGTCTGTGTTTGTATTTATCTGTTTGGTACGTAGATGTGTGTCTTGTATCCGCGTGTCTGATTTTGTGTATAACACTATATCGGAGTCTTTCTCTTTTTTTTAATCTACCTTTTGTTTCGGTCGTACATGCGGGAAACATTTCTCATCACTTTGATCAAGTCCTCTACATGGATATTGGTCATGATATTATCAGCAACAGCTGCGTTCTTGTGGATGAGCAACTTGTATTCGATGGGTTTGGCATATTGCGAATGGAGAATTTAGACTTTGGTATTCGTTATTTCCAGCAGAATTCAGTGTCTAAAACAGATATTCTGTTGTTGGGCTGTTAAATAGAGTATTCTTTTGTTACCTTAATACTCTGATGGATACAGTTAGCTTTTTGGTGGATGTTCTCTATGGTATCCAATATCGATGATGTTCAGCTTCATAGATAGTCTTGTGGAGGTGCTTTTGCTACAGTACTGTACACACAGACACACAAACACAAACACTAAGATATATATTAACACGCACCCACATATAATATAAATTGCTACAGCGATTTACACATACGTATTTAACTACGGCTTTTGCTGGTATTCCGCACCACAACACTGCTTATTGTAGTGCTTACATTCAAAGGCTTCCTGATGTAAACATAAGGCCTTGTAGTACATAGAAACTTACAATGTTGTGCTAGTTCTTGAGGGAGCTGAGTAGGATAAAGTATCATTTGATTGCTAATTTAAGTAGCTCGAACAGGTGGTTTCAGGCGCTATGTGAGCTCAGTATATAATGTCTTACCACCTAGATCTAGCAGTCAGTATTTTAATTTTTCGGAGCAATTAGGTTCGGTGCTGTCTGAAAGTAGCTGTAATGTGATGTTAAGTGTTATTACATTTCCGTCTCTGCACTTTTAATCTAAATATTCATTCTTACTAAAAATCGTAAAGTAAAATTATTGATTAAATAATTCTCGCCTAAACATACTGACTTTTTCTTTTATCAATATACATACGGAGTATTTTCTTGAGGAATGGTTAATTCCAATCGTCTTCAATCTTTAGTGGTACGATTTTGATTTCAATTCTCAAAGATACTATATATGTAGTACGAGCCTTTTTCCTGAAACTAATTGTTTGCGGTATCGATTTTAAAAAAAAATATCGATATTGTAAATCTATTGCAGATATGATATGTATATCATAAAAACTATCGATATGTTTGCCTGTAATAAAATACCGGTATCAAATATAGTATTACGATATACAAAACACACACTCATACAGACACATGCACATATACACACAATCACACACGCAAACACACACACATACACACACATATATACATATATATATAATATATATATGTCAGAGAATATAACTACGTTGCACAGAATAGCATAAACGTGTATACAATCCATGCATGCGGAATTTATCTCTGACATAAAGACACGTATAATTCATCTTCCTCAAAGACAATGTCATGGCATATTTACCGAAATGCATTTTGTTGTAGACATTCGCGCATGTTCTCCTTTTTGAAATTACCTTCCTCTCTTCTTCCTATCTATCTCAGATACCCTGTAAAGCGTCATACCCTTCATTCTCTGTCCAAATATATTTGGTCTGATTATTATAATGGAACAAGGCGGTGAGCCGGCAGAATTGTTAGCGCATCGGGCGAAATGCTTAGCGGTATTTCGTCTGCCTTTACGTTCTAAGTTCAAATTCCGCCGAGGTCGACTTTGCCTTTCATCCTTTCGGGGTCGATTAAATAAGTACCAGTTACGCACTGGAGTCGATATAATCGACTTAATCCGTTTGTCTATCCGTGTTTGTCCTCTCTGGATTTAGCCCCTGTGGGTAGTAAAAGAAATAGGTATTTCTTCAGTCGTGACGTTCCGAGTACAAATTCCACCGAGGTCGACTTTGCCTTTTATCATTTCGGTGTACATACATACGTACCGGTGAAACACTGGAGTCGATGTAATCGACTAGTCCTTCTTCCCCAAGTTTCGGCCCATATGCTTTTAATAGAAATATTTATTACAATGTAGTGTTAGTAACCTAGGAAATTATTGACGGTCAACATCAGTAAATACTAAGAGCCAAATTTTTGCTTGATCAAACAGCCATTTTGAGTACATTGGCAGATAGAAATATATTTAAGCTGATGGAAATATTTTTAAACTGCCTACTTTTAGATAGCAGAAATTTGAATTGTTTGTGTTTTCCCATCTTATAACCACGTTTTTCCGGAATCGGGTAGCCATTTTCAACGGCATTTTAGCCATAACTATCATAGATTATTATGCTCGGTTATAGTGTATCGAGAACTAGATTACATAATGTATTGTATTTTTAAAACACACTACTTAAAAGAATATTCAACGGATGTTTTAGCAAGCTCAATGACGCCGTATAATTCCCTTCGCTTGCTAATTTTAAAATATATTTATTATAGGTGAACTCAGTCAGCGATATTAATGTGATTTGAGGAATATCGGT
This sequence comes from Octopus sinensis, assembly GCF_006345805.1. Lineage (NCBI taxonomy): Eukaryota > Metazoa > Mollusca > Cephalopoda > Octopoda > Octopodidae > Octopus > Octopus sinensis. The sequence continues at coordinate 200,654,713 of NC_042998.1, read as the reverse complement.
ATGATAAGAAGATTACACAACTCTAGTAAACAGTATTTTATCAAACAAGCAGGCGCATGTTAACTAGAAATACTTGCTAATGTACCACTTTGATCAACAAATGTGAATAATGAATATATTTTAATGCCTATAACTCTACTATAAGATATTTGACAGATAAGAAATTGAATTATCAAAGGTGTTTATTGTGCACATACATTTTCGTCATTAACTTCAACATTATAGAATTTTCGTAGATTTCTATCATGTTAACAGCAAGCTATTTCATTACTCTTAGACGCCATTTCACTCTCTATCTTTGCCATCGAAAACGTCAGCATTTCAACAGCCAGCTGGCATTGTTCCAGTTATATAACATGATGTCACACAGAATATTTTAATTCAAACGAAGGACTGAGTAATATGACATGCCCTAATAGATAATCCACCCTCTCCGTGGAGCAAACACACAGCAGAGTCAAATGAAGGACTACATTAATAAAACCCGTTTACACTATCGAATCTAACCAACCTTAATATAATCATAGCATATACAAGGAATATTTGTAAAGAACACCTATGCACTCTTATGGTTTTTACCACAATAAGATACGTATTTTTTATCTTGCTATTACTAGATATGTACTACGTATTTAGAAATGGCATTTGAAGAATTATGCGGAATAAATAAGTCAGGCCTATATATTTTAAAGGGGAAGACCTATCTTAAATTTTAAATGGCTGGAAAGGCGGCATTATGAGCTTTATTTTCAATTTTTTATGTGTAACAAATCAATGATTTGAAAACAGTTGCATGATTTCTACAGTTTCTAACTTTTGATGTAAATATAAATTTCTGAATTAATGAACATAACTACAGAGAGGTATTGTCTATTTTCTGTTCATTTCTATTCTGTTAGAAAAAGAGAGGAGCACATAAAATTCTATCGTATACACATTGCAGTTGCACATATCATGAACGTTTGCATTGCTGTGTATTTATGAAGTTCGATTCGCAACTACGAGCTTTTGGTTTCGTTCTCCAATTACAGGCTCTTGAATAAGTTAACAGAAGGTATGTTTGTAATATTATTTGGAAACAGTGAGTTACCTGTTTTATTGTGGTAGGTCTAATCTGTTAACGTTAACACTATCCACAGTTTCCGTGGTTGCTTTGGTGGAATGCATATTCAAATAGCCAGTTCAAATGTTCCGCTCGATAGTACCTTCCTCCTTTGAACCCATCAAATTTGGTGACTCTGAAAAGAGTTATGTCTACCTCTCTTCCTCTTCACTAAGCTATAATATATGTATTTGAAATGAATGTAAATTAACAGACAATTGTCACTGCTGCCGCCTTGCCCGTCTGTAGCAAGATGCATCAACGCTGACGGCTACAACGAATTAATTTCGATATAGATCCAATATAACACGGCCGAGAAAACAAGAACCTCTCAAAATTTCAGGTACAACAGTAGGAGTCTCATGTGAAATCTTCTAAACTACTGACAAGAAAGACTTCGCCTCAGACCTGATGCAGTCACTCATCACCTCTTTTGATGACAACATAATGGCAGTATTCACGTTTGGTTTAAAACGAAATACTATAATTCTGCCACATATTTTTTTTCTTACAACGATTTACCTGAGTAGATAATCATCATTCCTTGATGAAAATATAGATCTACCTTTTGGCCGTTGTATAGGCAATAAACTAATCGGAAAGTTTGCCTTGCAGGCAAGAACGACGTTTGTACAATTTAATAGAATTTTAATGGGAAAAATAAAGCGAACGAAAACATTGATCCTCTTTTGGAGTGAATTACCTATGAACAAGTGAGTTGAATAAAGATGTGAAATAATTAAGATCTATCTAAATTTTGCATTCTTGACACAAAATGCATAAAAGTCTCACTGCTAATTACCATCACCATATTATACACAAGAACGAATGGACATGCAAGGTTCTTTACTGTTTCGTTTCGTCCGCGCACAACTCTATTTTTAAAGCCTACTCTACTCGATTTTTCCATCTCTCCAATTTGTATCAATAAAATACGTTTCGATAATATTCTGTAATACATTCAATCAGTTATAGGCCTTAATCCTTAAAATGACAGGGAAATCCATATTTTGGGTTTACAATGAATGTTCAGTATCATCATATTTTTTTTTATTTCAGAAATCATTAATTATCAGATGTATAAATGCCATGCTGTCGGTTGAAGCTTCAATAGAAACGAACAAATACAAGGAACTGTAACGAGGTTGCTTTCAACGATTGATATTTTGCATAGAATTACACCAGAATTATTAAACATAAAACACGTATAATGATGGTACCGATTCAAAAAGGGGATCCGTTGTCTTCCTAAAGCAGTAAGGCACATAGTTAGATTTAAAATCAAATCAACCACTTAAGTCTTTCGATATGAAGGAATAAGTATTGGTATGTCTTTTGGAGTGGTGATTGTTGCTATCAAACATGAACTTTAGTTTCGCGAGAGTAGTTTTTTTTTATGGTTCTCCAATATCAGTAAGTTTGTAGCAGTTAAAATAAAAATTTATAATTCTGCATTTCAGTGCTTGTTAGAAGAAGTAGAAAATATTACAGAGGATATTATCTCGAGGGAGAAGAAATGTACGAATGCATATTTCGAGATTCTAGAAGTGAGAAACTGGCACAAGGTCAACAAGTTCGAGGTAGGTTCGATTGCAGTGCTGAACAGGTACTTGTTTTATCGACCCTGAAGAGATGAAAGGCAAAGTCGACCCCGACAGAAGTCGAACACAGAACGTAGTTCTGTGGACGTCTCCAGACGACGAAGTAGGCTTGCACAATACGTAGAAATAGAGGGAGAAATCTAGACGTCGGGACAGTATTGGTGAGAGAGTAGTAGTAGCACAGCAGACTAGAACAGAGTAGAGTAGCATTGAGAGTCGAGTAGAGGCCATCCGAACGTGCGACATAACAAACGTAAAGAGAGACGAACTACCGCTAATCACTCTGCCCGGCGTGCTAATGATTCTGCCAGCTCGTCGCCTTACGGCAGTTTGTAATATGGTGGGTATATATAAGGAAGAAAAGTGTAAATATGAACAAAATATTTCTGCCGTAGTATTATGTTAACATTACTAATCAAAATGATTTTCATATTTTGTAATACAATATTGAATGGTGTTGGAGCAAAGACTCCATTTCAAATAAGAGACAGTACTCTATGGATTACAACTATGCTTAATAAGGTGTGAAGTATTGATTACTGATCATGAGCCGAAATTGTTTTTAATCATAAAGGGAAAAGCTTATATTTTACTTTGTAGAATGTTTCAAGATTTAAGTTGCATATGATTCACGAAGTGAGAGTATGAGTGTGGATGGCTAAATATTAGGTTGGAAAGAAGAATTTCATGATAATAAAGAAACATGTGCGTCTTTTATTCAAATTGATATATTAAGGCCATATAGTATTTCGCCTCCTCATTTGTAGTTGGCAAATTATTGATCTCTCAGGCGTAAAATTGTGATTCAAAGCAAAGAACAATCAATAAACACTCACAATAAATTTAACCTTTTTAGCATTTAATAAACTCTGTTCCTGCTACATAATATTTCAATGACCAGAAAATGTGATAATCAAATGGATCAAGGCGATGACAGTAAGGAGGAACAGATAAAACTTCTATATTTACTAACATAATCTTTGAGTGACTCGGGCAATGTGGCCACGCATCTTCCCGTAAAGCAACGCCGCTTTACCATTAACCAATGATGGATGAGAGCGTTCAGTAAGTATTTATGCAGTTCTTTCAACTAACGTCAATTAATCTCCGCTTAAACTGTTTCGTTTTGGATTAACACTTCATGATAGACGATACTCTTCATATCTCGCTAAATACAAAGAATAGTTTTTACGGGTGTAGTTTGTACTGAGTTCGAACAGTTTCGTTTCGTTGATTGTGATTATGAGAACCCACTTTGCATCACTTGCGAGGATCCTATCCAGAAAAGTTGTGGTAACAAACCCATTATTCAATGACGTGCTGAGGAGAATATTTTGATTAAGCGGAGTAGCATATTAAGAACCCATGGCTGAAGACCCATTTAGAGACTTTTCCTAGTTCATGAAAGTGCTTTATGATCGAAGTGTCACTGAAACTGAACTGTTTTGCAAATCCTCCTGCTGCTTTGGTTGGTCCTCTATTATGTTTTAGAAGCCGAATTTAAACTTAACTTTACCGTTCAGATCGAGAGAAATCAGACAGACAAAAATTTGCCGTGCAAAGCTGGCCGAACAAGTTGGTATAACTGAAGAGTTTAAGGAAACATTCCCATAGGGAGAAGGAACACTCCTTACCGCTTCGATTCCTGAAGAGCCCTTGTTTGAATTCTCAGTGCATGCAATATCTGATACGAGTCTGATCTAAACTCAATTTGAAAGGATACAACCGATACGAACAGAACCATTATGTGATTTTCCAAAAGAAGAAGAAAAGACGATAGAATGAAAAAATTAATACATATATTTTCCTAAGTATTGAGAAAGTACCTTTAAAATGCTCATTGTAAAAACGCGAACCAAGTTTGTTTTCAACTTTGCATATACATTGCATATGCAAAGACATTTTGTATATACATTGACAGTGGCACAATTGCAATTTAAATGTTAAAAATCTACTGATATTAACTTAAGTCGAACTATTTACAATCTGGAATTTTCGCAAATTTTGTACCATGTCAATGAAATTACGGTACGAGGGGCGTTCAATAAGTAATGCCCCTGACCCACTTCCCATAGCAGTAGAGCAACGAAACTTGGCACAGTTATTAGTCTTTTCTACATAGGAACCACCCAGAGTTACGCATTTCTCCCATCGTTTGATGCGGCTCTGGAGACCGGTTTTGTAGAAGAACCCAGCTTGGTCCTCCAACCTCAACGTGACTTCAGAAATCAAGGCTGCATCATCTGGGAAACGCTTTCCTTTCAAAACAACTTCATGATGGGAAGAGGTGAAAATCAGAGGGTGCAAGGTCAGGAAAGTAGGGGAGATGGGGAGGAGTTCATAGCCATACGCCTGTGCTTCTGATCTGGCGACAAGCGAGTTGTGGACCGGAGCGTTGTCTTGCAGGAGGAGGATGCCTTTGCTGATCTTGCCCCCGCCTCTTGATTTTGATAACTTCTCTTAATTTCCTCAAAAGTGAAGCATAATAGGGTCCTGCAATTGTGGTACCCTTTGCCAGGAAATCTGTCATCACTACTCCGTCCTGGTCCCAGAAGACTGTGAGCATGACCTTGCCAGCGGAGGGCTGCACCCTTGCCTTCTTTGGAGGGGGTGAGTCACGGTGCTTCCACTGCATTGACTGGGCTTTGGTCTCTGGATCATCGTGATGGACCCAGGTTTCATCCTGTGTAATCAGTCTTTTGAAGTATTTTGACTCATCTTCTTGGCACATCTCCAAATTCACCCTCGAGCACTCGACGCGTTCTTTCTTCTGGAAAGGCGTGAGCAACCTGGGAATCCATCTGGTAGACACCTTTTGCATATGCAAATGGTCATGAAAGATAGTTTCCACAGACCCGGTACTAATCTTGACCTCATGGGCTATTTGGCGAATAATTATGCGTCGATCTTCCAAATGGCAGCCTCAACTTGACGGACAGATGCCTCATCAATGGCAGAAGGGGGCGACCAGATCTGGGAGCAGTTTCCACAGAGTTCCGACCATGTTTGAATTCACGATGTGCCAGCGTTTTACAAGGTCATATGATGGGGCATGCATCACCATAAGTTACTTTCATTCATCAAAAGTCTCCCGTGGTGTGCGTCCTTTCAAATACAAAAACCGGATCACTGCTCGACACTGAACAGGCTCCATTTCACACTTGACTCGGTTCAAACACCTGTAAATCAGAAACCACAATTAATTCAGAGCTGTAATTTGCCTCTTACTCTATAGAGCTATACATGATTGCGCATGCAAAATTTCAGCTAGAGGCATTACTTATTGAAGTGGGTCAGAGGCATTACTTATTGAACGTCCCTCGTATATGAATCAGCTCTATAGATAGACTTTAATAGTTAGATACAGTGTAGCTCTTGAATTTTTCTATTTTAATTTATGAAGCATATATAATTATTTTTTTTTATTTTTGCTTCTCATAATATTGGTTTGTTTTCATGATTTCATTTTTTCTTCTCTGAGATGTATATCTATGGAATTACGACTAATGTTGCATTACTGGGAGGTAGTATATTTCTTGTGAAATACAAGCCAAAAGATAAAAGGGATTTGATTCAAAGCACAAGCGCAATACACTGCATACACTTCAGAGAATATTTTATATACTGTATAACTCTCAGTTCGCTTTATTCAACTTGTGTTTTATAGTATATTCGTCCGGGTGCCTAGAGAACTCAAAATGCATATATAGTTTATTATCTAGAGATATTTCTAATAAATATTTCATTGCGAGTTTGCACAAATAGATAGTAAGAATACTCCACCTGTCAGTTTTGTTATTATAGGAGATGGTTTCTGCCATGAATTTTTTATGAGTGTAGGAATACGGCTAAAGGAATATTATGACGTTGTCAAAACAATCCCCAAATCTGGTTCTGTGCCCAAAACAGTGTTTACAAAATATGATATTTAAGTGGGATATGGAGAGTGAATTTCAAATATTTTTCTTATTTCTGTTTACCATAATTATTTTAACTGCAATTCATTTTCACTTCGAATTATAGATAGCCAACAGATTTAAATAAATGTTACAGGTATGAAATATATGGATATTTTCTGTTAGAATCAAAGGATTGATATTGATTTCTAACAAATGCTGAAGGCCGAAGTTATTGTTTCGTTTATTGATAGAGCACTACAAATAACTGGCATTTTTTATCGATTCCACGGGCAGTGTCTGGGTTGAAACGTTTCGGATTTAGTCACATGCCCATACATTATTTGTTTTGAGTCGTTATGTTCCGATTTCAATTCAGCCGAGGCCCTGTGCCTTTATACGAAATTATTATCTACCCATTTCTGAGGCTAAAATGCAAAATTAATCCCGAAAATATTTAAACATTGATTGTAGAGAGACGTAGCTAACCGCTAACATGCATTCGAAATTCTACTTATTGTGGCATTCAGGCGCATATAATTGAAAGATTAATTGAAATATTATTACATATCTTTCACATTTTCATTACCATAAATTTCAGCGGTATAGTATAAATGTGCTGTCAGCACATTCATGTGCGGACTAAATTCACTGAAAATATTAACCATAGAGATATCAGTTATATGATTCTACCAATTTGGAAATTTGTCTGCATGAGTTGTTGTTTCCAATTATTTGAATGTATTAGTAAATAATTATATACCGCAGTAGATTATTCACGTTAATTAGTTTAATAGTTCAGTTCTATATTTAAGAGATGAGGAATTATGTACATTATTTACATTATTTATATTATATACATTCGACGGATATTTGTCCTCATATTGTTTGTTGTTAACATGTTTCGGCTGATATACACTCCAGCCTCTTCAGGTGCCTTGGGGAAATTTCGAAACTGGGTTATCATTCCTAATTAGGAATGAGAACCCAAGTTCGAAATTTCCAAACGCCCCAGTTCCTGGTTGATAAGTGAAGCCAGGAGAGGCATTGAGATGTAGATACAACATAGTCGTAACACACAATCTAAACTATCATTTTCTCGGGATACCATATATATTTCTTTACTACCCACAAGGGGCTAAACATAGAAGGGACAAACAAAGACAGACAAAGGGATTAAGTCGATTACATCGACCCCAGTGCGAAACTGGTACTTAATTTATCGACCCCGAATGGATGAAAGGCAAAGTCGACCTCGGCGGAATTTGAACTCAGAATGTAACGACAGACGTAATACGGCTACGCATTTCGCCCGGCGTGCTAACGTTTCTGCCAGCTCGCCGCCCTGATACCATATATTGTACCTTACACTTGGATGGTTAAACATACCCGCACAAATAATTATGGGGCAATTTTCCGCAGGATGTTCATCTGCAAAAGTCGACTTGCATTTATCCCCATTTAAAGTTGGTTGCTCTGGTAGACCAAAGTGTACTGCGGTAGATACCCTCAGAGAAACTCTCATAATGACCTCTATTTTAAAATGCTCACGGCGCTGGGGATGGCGGGGATTTTGCAGATTTTACATTTTGTGCCTAATACTTATAATGGGTGTTTGTAACATTATCTGCCACAATGCAATTTCTTCTAACAGAAATTCTTCGTTTAAGTGGGATAAACTTTATCCCACAGTATTAACACTGCATGTCGCTAATACATATATATATATAGTATATAGTATATATATATATATATATATATATATATATAATATATATATATATATATATATATATATTATATATATTAATTATATATATATAACGGGAAGGTTTATGAAACTAAACCAAAAGACGAAGGCAGGTAGAGTACAAACAAATAATGTATTAGTATGGCGTTCAGGAATAGAAATAAAACAAGTCTTTTACGTTTCGAGCCTACGCTCTTCGACAGAAAGATACACAGAAAAGAAACAAGGAGAGAAACAAGGAGAGAAAAAAAATGCGTGTAGAGGCTAACGATTCAACAAATATATTATTTCGACTTGCATCGTATGAATCGTTTAAATCAAAGTTCTATAAGGAAACACTTGCTGCAGAAAGCTTCGATCCAGGAACTACAGGTTTGTGAAATATACAGCATCACAGACATGTAACAACATTATTCTGCTAAACAATCTGCCTCGCCGTATCTGTTTACGAGCAATAAAGTAAATTTGAATATTATGGTAATTAATGTGACATTATACGTAAATATAATTAGTGTAATTATCATCACAAAATTACATTTCTCCCAAATTATGCCTATTTTGTTCATTCAATCGACTTATGCTGTCATGATATTAAATAATTAAGTAACATCATTAATTAATGATATACAAAGTAAAAATACAATTGTAATGATATGTTAGTCAGATGGTGTTATGTATTTCGGTTTTCATCGTGATTACAACCAGTAAAATTAAAAGAGCCACGAAAAATATACTGAAATTCAAATATCTCTGTCGTAGGTCCAGAACCCAAAAAGAAAATCTTATTTTCTGAGAGCATATGTGAAAATATTTCAAGCTGAAGCGTTTAGTTGCTTCTAAGGAATTTTAGATAGGCGGGGAAAATCCTTCATATGAAAATAAAGCAAGTACCAGTCTATAGCAAAAAGAAAAACAATTATGTCAGTGATATTCCGTAATAAATTCGTGTGTGCTGATAGGATTTTGATAAATTAAAGCAATGTAATCAGTAGCATTTCGGACTCTATTCCCGTTAGATCACTCACTGGGGTTGTTGAAACAGATATTGTAGTATTTCGGGATCATTCTTTTTTTTTTTTTTTGCCAAATTAACACACGCACTATATATTCGTTCTTCACTCATTTATTACTGTTCTTACTCTAACTCATCTCCATTGTTCAGATATCCTTCGTTACACACCTGTGGTCTAAGTTACTCTTTCCAGGTAATTTTTTTAAAAATCATTGTAACATCACATTTTACTTTGATTTTGTTTTTGTTTTTTAGCTTTTTTGTTTGTACGAATGTTTAATGTTGCTGGTATTGTTTTGATACGACAGAAGAAATTAACTCCGTTTAGTCACTGCATTACCTTTACATATGGGAACTTTATTTTCTTTTCGATCTCTCCTAAATGTTGAATAGGATTAGTAGTTGTAGCTGGAAAGAGTTTTGAAATATGTTTTTTCATGTATGGTTTGAAGGCCATTATTATCTAGGTAAGCATTACTTGCTCAAGAAGTGCATTCACTGGTATAAACCATCAGTAAATGTGTGGCCTTGACTAATTCAAGATGAAATTATATAGTTATGACATGAGGGATTATGTTTAGCTATTTCTTAGTTGTTCCTTACAAATATTGTACAATCTCATGTTTCTCCTTTACCATCATGTGCAACATTACGTGTGTATTACGTTCCTTTGTACCACACAATACGATTATTACCAGTTTCAACATTACTTATTGTATACTATCATCATCATTGCTATCGTCGTCGACATCATCATCATCATCATCGCAATCATCATTAATATCACTTGTATTATTATCATTATCATCATCAGTCTTGTTGTCATTGACATCGCCTTTCACATCTACTTTGTCCTAATCAATTCGACATTAATTTATAATGAGCTTCTATTCTGATAGCTAATCATATCTTATGATATAGACAATATGAAAAATATTAAATGAGAAAGTAAATCGGACTATAATCAGATTCTATTTTTAATCTATAATCTATGAGTCTGATGAAAACTATAGAAATACAAATGATATAAATAAATAAATAAGAATTAGATAAATAAAAGAACTTGTTCTTTCTAGTTAGCACTGATAAGTTAAACTACATTATCATGTCATCGGGTGTTTTCGTTTTCTGAGGCTGCGATTTAAAGGTGTACCCCTTACTGATTTATAAGTGCTTCGTCGAATGTTAACGGTATGAATCTGTAAAGTATATTTTTCCTCTAAGGCTCACATATTCCCAAATTGCATCATTCAAACATCGGTATACTTCTGTGTAATCCTGAATCTTGCGTTTCATGTTTAAATTACCAGTGTATATATATATATATATATATATATATATATATATATAACACATATATGCATATATATATATATACACATACATATATATATATATATACACACATATATATATACACATTCAAATACATACGTACATACATAAATATACATACATACACACACACAGACATACATACACAACATCAGAACTTTGACTAAATATGTTTTACTGTTGTACTTCCGTCTTGTTTCAACTGTCCGTCTATTGTTTTTAACTGTGTTTGTTGTATCGAGATCGAAATTTATCTGCATCACCTTTGAAGTAGCAATTACCTGCTTTATCATGCATCTCATTCCAAATCCTCATACTTTTCAAGACCCAGTTGTGCATCCTGTCTCTCTACATTTTATATCCGTGTCCAGTACCCATAGCTGTGTATCACAGAGTTATTGCTAAAATTTCCACCGATGTCCAACAAACCTCTCTCTCACATACATATTCTGCTTCTCATCATCTGCATCACAACTTCACTTAATGAAACCCAACTCCAACCAACAGAAATTAAACATTATTGTTAATTTCATCGTATATGTTGACTCATATTTATCATTTATTATATTAATCACCCACATAATTTTCTAAATAGACATATTGTTTATGAGAATAATGCCACTCAACAACTTTTTCTAAGCTACTACTCATAGGCGTCCTCCAAATAGTAACCACACGCATTGCCACGAACATGTAGGATTTATAAACTTCTATGAACAGAGATTTTTATAGCTATGATGTTATTTACGGTGATAAGATGCACAGCATCTGTTTTCAAATTCATCGTTACAGCAGTAAAATTTCTGTACTTTCAGATTATCTGGGAACGTGTACAATCATACTTGGCGCTTCAAATTTATATTTACAATTAAAAAAAATACCGGTTAAATTCATGAAGTGGTACATGAGAAATACTTATAGCACAAACACATCACTGGAAACCACGTGTGTGAAGATAAGTAAAGATTATTGGGGAATCCATACGGATGAAATCTAATTCAGTTTCATCACATTGTGAATAGCAAATTCTGCCTCATGTTACGTTTCTGTGGGATTTTTAGCCTCGTTAGTGTGTGTGATTTGAGTATGCAGCGAATATAATCAAATGATACATTAAATGTCGAAACCCATAGAAATCGAATACGAATACACATTTTATGTGTGCACATTTATCTATCTATCTATCAATACATCTATCTATCTATCTATCTATCTATCTATCTATCTATCTATCTATCTATCTATCTCTCATCAACTTCTTCAAGTATCACTTGAAGAAAAAAGTGAGAGTAGAGAGGCAAGTTTTGTCTAGTGAATGTTTTAAAAAAGATGGGTGAATGTAGCAAGGATGGCACGTATGAATGACGAAGCCACCTTGACTATGATTCTATGAACCGTAAAAATTAATACAGAGAGTTGCTTATTTGCAAAAAAAAAAAAAAAGAAATATACATGGTGACTTCATTGACCGAGGTTACCGTGGTCTTTTCCGTAGGCTTTTCTTTCTCCACGGGTAAACCTCACCTGTCCCCCCCTTTACACTTCATATTGACATTTCTGTGATAACGATCCCTATTGATCAATTTTTTTCCTCTCCCCCTTTTTTTTTAACCCCCCCTTTTTTTGTCCTCTTTCTCTCCTTTTACGATCCCTTTTGATCGACCCCCCCCCTTTTATTTTATTTTTATTTTTATTTTATTTTTTCTTTTTTTTTCTTTTTTTTTTCTTTTTTTATTTTTTATTTTTTTTAAACCTTCAAAAGAAAAGCTCTACCTTGTAATTTGTTCTATCTGTGTGCAGCCCTGTGTGGCTAATAAAGAAACATATATATCTATCTATCTATCTGTCTCTCTATCTATCTATCTATCTACCAATCAATCAATCTATCTATCTATCTATCTATCCATCTATCTATTATATATATAATGTGTGTCTGTGCGCGCGTATATCATCATATTTTCCCGATGAATCAATTTCGTTTTACATACTCAGATAGGGATGTCTACCCATTGTTCATCGTCATATCACTTCACACTACTCCGATGAATACATAATGGTAATATTTTTCATACACAGTAATAAATGTAACCATTAGAAATTACACACAAAATCCTGCGTCCTGTAAACACGACCTACATGACAATCACTGTAATATGTATAACATGACAACCTATAGTTTATTTTCTCAACATAGATATTAACGACATAGATACCGGGGAATTGTTTAACTGTAATATAGTTTAATATTTTGCGAATGCATCTCTGTATCAGTGTATCAACCTAACGGATGGTACAGACACTGGTTAAAATGCTTTCCATTATTTCTGGATTGTGTAGAAAAATAGAGGCCTCCGATTAACGTTTTCTAGCCTCTTCCTTTGGTTCTCCTGTTGTCTGTGAACGTTGTTACATGTCTGGTATTGGTGACTTCATGTAAATTTGCAATAGGAGTAATTCATAAATTTTTTAGTCGTCCTTAATACTTTTTATGTCATTCATTGCTAATTATAGCAAGATAGTAGCGCAGGCAATGTTATAAAGTACACGTGTGTAATGTGTTTATCATAATTAGTGCAATTACTAGGGAAAAACTGGTGCAAAGAATTGACAGCAATAACCTAAACACGTGGAAGATATTTATTCATTTTGAAGATCACAAGCTATTGCACTCATTTTTGACGTCAGTGATATTAATCTTATAACATAACGATGACATTTACTATGTAAATTTGCCAAATTCTAAATAGGATATGCGATCGAAACCAAATTTGATGTTACTGCCGTTACACACATCTAAATAAAATTATTTTACGATCCAAAACCATTTTAGCAAACATATCTGGCAACTTTTTCAAATCTATAAAATTTATAGTTTTCTACACAAATTTAAATTTTGATTCTGCTGTATATCATGAATCGATACAGTGCCGGTTCTTGTTCAGAGAGATCAATGATTGGCATCACCTCGCTAGAATTGATACTTTATTAGCTACAAAGCGTACATATATTTTATTGGGCTGTCAGAGAAAATCGTTTTTTCTCTATATATTTCCGCCCTTATTTTTAATCAAAAATTTTAACAAATCAGTCAATAATATATTCTCCTTCAGGGTTCATGAATTCTTTTCAACATTCCACAGGCTTCACGGTAAAAATCAGCGAGTCTTGACTAAAATAATTCATTAGCTCCTCGTCGATGTTCAACGAAACATCACGTAGATTGTCATAGAGCAACAGGAAAAGATAAAATGAATGCATTATATCAGGAGAATGCGGTGGATGCGGTATAGCATTCGAATCGAGCATTTTTGTTCAACTTAGCGACTTTAGAACGAACACTGCGGTGTTGAAGAAGTATACCGTGTCATTGGTCGGGTCGCTTCAGTTAGATTACCCCGCCACTGAGCTGTGCATTTGCTGAATATAACGCTCGGCAGTGGCTGTATAGTTGCTCTCAACCATTTTGTATTAGATTGGCCATTCTCTATCATCCCAAATGAGGCTTATTACCTTGCAGAAAAGCAGTTTCCACTTGGCTGAGGGTGCAGTTTGCTTGTCGACAGTGATTGTTGCTCAGATACCAGGGAATCTCTCTAGATCGAACTGCTTCTTCTCTGCATTGCGGGAACACAGGTCCAGTTATACAGATATGTGTGTAGAATGTGGCAGAAAAGGAGAGCAATACGACTTCTTCAAGCTGAGTCAACCGGCCAGAGATCTAAGGGTAGACCAGGAATGAAATTTTTTTTTAATATTCATAGTCTCAGTTGGTTACGCTTGAGGGTCCAGCTGGAATCCTAACGACGATTGATTCTGAACGACCTTATAGACGAGATGTCTGAAGATCTTACACCCACGACACATCCAAGAATAGTGGGCGGAGAAGATGGAGGAATTGATGGATATATATACATATAACATATGGTATAATTATAAACATGGCAAATTTTAGCTATTTATCCGCAGACTGAAAAAGAAATAACGAACAAACTAAATCAATTTTCAAGCCATATCGGGATCTTATCAGAAGAGTCTACATTATTCTGATAGTCAAGAGAAAAACAATCAGCTAAACTGTTTATATACTCAACAACTGCAGTAGTTACTCTATGAAGGATTCCCTAATTTGCATACCGAAAGTGTTTAACACTATAAATACCAGCAACTGGTCAACGGGGATCTTAGTCCAAACAGTATCAAAGTATGATATATGTAACATATAGTATAATATATATATATATATTATATATATATATAATTATATATATATATATATAATATATATATATATATATACATATATATATATATGTATACACATTAATACAGTTCTATAATTAAGAGATGAGTTATTATGTACATTATTTACATTATTTACATTTGAAGGATATTTGTCCTCACCTTGTTTGTTTTCTCAAGAAATCTGATGAATGCTGGAGGGTATATCAGCCGAAACATTGTGTTATCAGCAAACAAGATGGGGAACAATATCCATCAAATGTAAATAATGTAAATAATGTATATATACATATATATATATGTGTGTGTCTGTGTGTTTGTGTGTGTGCGTATGTATGTATGTATGTATGTATGCGTATATATAAACAAGAAGCTTTTCTTTCTTCTGGATATTAAAGCGACTAACTGTGACATATTCCTTTTCCTCTCTGCTTCGTGCTATTTCATTAATAATTCTTCTACTGCGTTGTTTATTTATTCACTCCAGCCACCTGTTGCACTTGTGCCTTCTTATACGCTAATCGTTTCAATATGTTACTCCACAAAATCTACTCAAACAATAATTTCCCCAATCAGCCTACACTGGGAATTTAATTTCTGCGCTTCCTTTTAATGTAAAACCTCATACGTACAATTTGACCAACATCCACATCAATTCCATCAATCTAATCTGCAAGAACATGCAAAGTTTACTGATGGTTTTGTTCTGCCACTCATCTACTAATTGGCCGTATTTTAATAAATGTCAATCCATAGAAATAAGAAGATTAAGACAACTCACACAGTTATTACTGTCGAGAACTCTCACGAATCGAAATACACCTTAAATCGATATTTCATTTATTCTGAACAAAGATATGCATTTGGAACTCATACAGAAACTCTCTGAAAGCAAATATCTATAACATAGGTTATCTAGAATATGCGAGGATCAAATACAACCTACCACAGTAAAAAATATATTAATGTGATGAATTTCTATGAATCGTTTATGATACATTTAAAAAAATTTATTCATAAAAAGCATTGTGATTCTTCGGGAGAGAGAATTTTATCCAAAACATGTATCCTCACGCCTATACTTGTTTCATGGATTTTTACATATCTTATCAAATAACGAGAGTTTCCATGTTATGTTGACATGTTGAAAGTTGTCCATATTCCATCCTCGCTTAATAAGGGGTTGGCGACGGTAGAGTTAAGGTATTTCTCATAGCCAGGAGAATGGTACATTAATGATGATTTTGTCGCTAAAATGATATTCTCAGTAACGGAAATCATCACAAAATTAATGTAATAGTGCAAAATAATCCATAAATTGGATGGGAACTAGACGGGTATGTGCTGCGCTCTACAGATGCCCCACTATGCAAAAGTGAGCTGAGTTGCTATCCATCTGTAAATATCTGTGAAATGGAACAGAATTGGAGTAAACAGGTAAAAGCAGCTATTGATGTTCCAGTCGAAGTTTGATGAAAAACACAAACTTTTAGCAATAAATGCATAGGAGTTGCTTTGTTCAGCTATGGTGCATGTATTGTTAACTGGAGAACATAAACTGAAAACCGAGAAAACTACTCACAATGCATAGAGGATTTCATCACTCGATCTAACCACGCACAAAGGTGAACGAGTGATCAGGTTTGAAAAGTGTTTACGCTCTGATGCATATCAAGAGTGCCTTAGACAGTTGCTGGTTTACGTGATAATTTTCGGTTTTGTCAGGACACATACGGGAACGGAGAGAGTGTGTGTTAGAAATAAAAATGAACGAGCAAAACCAAAGAAATGGAATGGGAGAATGGCAGTTTTTGTTAGAGAGGTGAATAGGAATACAGACAATGATGTAAGGCAGCACTGACTAAGGGGGACTGACTTGAAGCTAGAGACAGAAGTACTTATTTGTGGTGTGCAGTTACAAGAACTTAGTTATAATTACACCAAAGATGGGCTGGATTGATATGTGTATACAACTAACTCTGAAAAGAGATAGAAAAGGAGGTAAAAGGTAAACGGTGTCATGTTTGAGTGCTGCTATTGGTTTTACAGTCAAAATTCATGAGAGAAATAAATTTTCAACAATCAATGCAGAGGGGATTGCATTGTGAGGTAAGATGCATGTATTATCAAATGGCATATATCAGAATGACGAATTAACAATTATGAGGTAAAAATACTGTGTGATGTAATAATCCAATGTGGTCATGAACTTCAACATCGGACGCTGCATACAGTCGTTTTGAATGAAAAAGGGGGAAAAACCTGCTTAAACACACGCTCACACACACACACACACACACACACACACGTATATATATATATATATATATATATATATATATATTTCACGCTCTCGTGGTAACAAACTATCAAAAACATGAAAAAGAGTGTGTGAGTGTGTGTGAACGAGAGAGAGAAAGAAAGAGAGAGAGAGAGAGAGAGGGAAAGAGAGAGAATGGTTGAGTGATAAACAGGTCAAGCATGGAGATGACAAATGGATCACATAAGAACAGTGGTAATTGAAAAAAGGCAGTGTCACAGCAGTATTTGGGTAATATAAGTACCAAGCTCCGAAACCATATTAAAAGCATATAGGTAAATATGAAAAAGGGGTCTTTGCAGAAGTCAGAGCTGTTTCGAGTTACGCGATTCCTCCACTGATTGATCGAAATTTGAATAAAGAGAATTCCCTTAGTCCACTGGTTTCGGGAAGCTGATTTTGTGTTACAAATTTCAGCAACGTTATTGTGTTTAAAAATAATAATAATAAAAATAATAATAATAATAATAATAATAATAATAATAATAATAATAATAATAATAATAATAATAATGATGATGAGGATGATGATGATGATGATGTGATGATGATGATGATAACAACAACAACAACAATAATAATAACAATAATAATAATAATTCCAAGAAACCCCAAAATGGCAGAAATTCAAAAGATAATGCTCATGGGAACTGTTCATATCCTACACAAAATACTTTTTATGTAATCTCAAGTTTTAAAACAAACATAATTTCCTTATGGTTTCTTAAATATTCTCTAGACCAACACTATGTACAAAATCAAATATATGGAACCCTAGGCATAACACCATCATGAACATCCAGCTTCTGGTCTCTTGAGGTCTCTGAGTGAGACTTCGAACCAAATTATACAAATGTAAAGCAAAATTCAAACACAAAAATGATGATGATAATAATAATAATAATAATAATAATAATAATAATAATAATAATAATAATAATGATAATGATAATGATAATAATAATACAATAATAATAATAATAATAATAATAATAATAATAATAATAATAATAATAATGATAATGATAATAATAATATGCCAATAATCATAATATGCCAATAATCATAATATGCCAATGCACACAGATAGAGAAATTAAGGCCAACAGACCAGATATAGTTGTCAGAGATCATGAAGAAAAAATTATTTCTAATTGATGTATCAATACCAGCAGATGACAACGTGTCTCTAAAAGAAATGGAGAAACTTTCAAAATACAAAGACCTGGAAATAGAGGTAACTAGAATGTGGAATCTAAAAACATAAACAATTCCTATCATAGTAGGTGCATTAGGCATGATAAAAAATATCCACACAAATTCATAACAAAAACACCAGGACTTACAAACACATAAAACATACAGAAATTGCACTACTAGGCACTGCACACATCCTACGCAGAACACTTCAATACAGTAACCATCAGAGCATCACAATAAACCACAGCACATACCCAAGGCACTCAGAGCTGCGCTCGGTAGTGAAGTGAAAGCACGCTATAAAAATAAAACTGCTGAGTAATAATAATAATAATAATAATAATAATAATAATAATAATAATAATAATAATAATAATAATGATGATGATGATGACGACGACGACGACGTGATGATGATGATGATAATGATGATGATGGTGGTGGTGATGATGATGATAATGATAGCGAGCTGGTGAAGCTGATATCCACAAGAGCAGAGTGTTGGTTTGAAAGCTGAAACAGTAGGATTGATAGTAACGGCACAAGACCAGAGTTTCCTCGATCGGAGCTCTCAAACTAATGACACACACACAATGCGATAGATGCAGGGTGTAGACTTTGCAATATCAAACTTGAAAGTATTGACCACATTGTTTTCAGCTGTTCACTCCTTGCCCTTACAGAATATAAATCGAGATATGATCGAATTGGCCACTGCAGGCGTTGGAATATATTCTGTCACCACGATGTCCTACACTCTAAGAACTGACATGAACAGAATCCAGATCCTGTCACTGATGGAGAAAATGCTACCATACTATGGGATTATGGGATGCCTACTGACAGGAAATAAATATTTATTTCTTTACTACCCACAAGGGGCTAAACACAGAAAGGACAAACGTATTAAGTCGATTATATCGGCCCCAGTGCGTAACTGGTACTTATTTTATCGACCCCAGTGCGTAACTGGTACTTATTTTATCGACCCCAGTGCGTAACTGGTACTTATTTTATCGACCCCAAAAGGATGAAAGGCAAAGTCGACCTTGGCGGAATTGGAGCTTGGAACGTAACAGCAGACAAAGATGGCTACACATTTCGCCTGGCGTGCTAACGTTTCTGCCAGCTCGCCGCCGGCAGGAAATAAATACTGACAGGAAATAAATATTAACAAACCAGACATCGTCATCAAAGATAGGACAAAGAACAGACCTGTTAATTGTTATGACAGTGACTGCTAAAAGAAATAACACAGCAAAGGAATTTGAAAAGCTGTCGAAATATGGGTACTCTGATATTGAGATATCTAGAACGGGGCAATTAAAACCCAAAACCATAACTGTTGCAATATGGGTACTCTGATATTGAGATATCTAGAACGGGGCAATTAAAACCCCAAAACAAACCTGTTGCTGTAGGTGCCCTGTGAATAATTAAGAAAGTTACTGACAAACGTTTTGGCCGGATCCCTAGGAAACCAACAATCAATGAGACTCAAAATGTTGGGTTAACATCAAATGCCCGAATTCTGAGGAGGTTTTTTTCTTCATAATATATATGTACCTTAGTTCACAGGCTGAGGGGCGGTCGGAAGGTGAAATAAAGTGAAAATCGATCGGAAAAGACGAAGACAACGAAGAAGAAGAAGAAGAAGTGAAGAGGGAGAAGAAGTAGAAGAAGAAGAAAAAGAGGAAGAAGAAATAGTAGTAGTAGTAGTAGTAGTAGTAGTAGTAGTAGTAGTAGTAGTAGTAGTGGTATTAGTATTAGAAGAAGGAAAAGAAGAAGAAGAAGAAGAAGAAGAAGAAGAAGAACTACAACAATAACAACAGCAACAACAACCACAACAACAACTACAACAACAACTACAACTACAACTACAACAACAACAGCAGCAGCAGCAAGAAGAAGAAGAAGAAGAAGGAGGAGAAGAAGAAGAAGGAGAAGAAGAAGGAGAAGAAGAAGAAGAAGAAGAAGGAGAAGAAGAAGAAGAAGAAGAAGAAGAAGGAGAAGAAGAAGAAGAAGAAGAAGAAGAAGAAGAAGATGAAGAAGATGAAGAAGAAGAAGAAGAAGAAGAAGAAGAAAATTGTTTTGGCATGCAGAGAAAACATTGTTTTCTTGTGGTTATTTCCTGTAAAAATCACAGAAAGGAAAGAAATAGAGTATATTGTATTTGGTTATACCATTTGGAGATTGAAATCTATATTGTAAGAGCAGAGATTTTAGCAACCCCTTCGTCCTAACAATTATCTTTGGGCCCTTGGAGACAGTACTAAACGTATTTAAGTACAAAACCTGATAGATTTGATCTTAATCTTATAGTGAGTGAAGAGCGCTAAATGTTTACTATTGGCATCAAACCACTTTTGGAAAGTCTGCTAGATATCGTAACA
Source organism: Octopus sinensis (assembly GCF_006345805.1). Taxonomy (NCBI): domain Eukaryota; kingdom Metazoa; phylum Mollusca; class Cephalopoda; order Octopoda; family Octopodidae; genus Octopus; species Octopus sinensis. The sequence goes on along the minus strand of NC_042998.1, from coordinate 200,633,866 downwards.
GATATACATGTTGAACAGCATTGCTTATCTAATAATATTTGCAGAATTTAGAGAATGCAACACGCATGCGCTCAGTGACTGAAGCAGTTGGCCAGGATGCAAAGTTTTTGATGAAAAAGTGGTAGTATCTTCGATAGTTATTCCTGTAAAGTAAACCCTGAACGAGTTTGACGTATATCCGTCCCCTTTATACAACTAACTTTGTAGATATCAGTAGCTATTTTTGATATGGGTGTAGCAGTGGTTGTTCTTTTTTTTTTCACAGCATATTCCGTATATGAAGTAGAATGTTCTCAATGTACATCACCTGCAGTACAATTAATATCGAACGAAGTAAAATATACAGACTTACCACATGAGTTACAATGTGCAGCTTCATAAATGCAAGGGTCAAGCCATCGATTTTATTACCAGAATCATTAAAAGTAACATCATGTACTTGAGAATCCAGGAAGCAAGCTTCATCAAATCTATTTCTTTACTACCCACAAGGGGCTAAACACAGAGAGGACATACATACGGATTAAGTCGATTATATCGACCCCAGTGCGTAACTGGTGCTTAATTTATCGACCTCGAAAGGATGATAGGCAAAGTCGACCTCGCCGGAATTTGAACTCAGAACGTAGCGGCAGACGAAATACTGCTAAGCATTTCGCCCGACGTGCTTAACGATTCTTATTTCTTTATTGCCCTCAAGGGGCTAAACACAGAGGGGACAAACAAGGACACGCAAACAGATTAAGTCGATTATATCGACCCCAGTGCGTAATTGGTGCTTAATTTATCGACATCGAAAGCTTGATAGGCAAAGTCGACCTCGGCGGAATTTGAACTCAGAACGTAGCGGCAGACGAAATACCCCTAGGCATTTCGCCCGACGTGCTTAACGATTCTGCCAGCTTGCCGCCTTCATCATACCCGCCATCAACTGTTGGTGTTTTGAAGGAAAAAAAACAGAAATGGTAACTTACATCAGAACACCCACAGCTACCTGAAAAGTGGGGAGTCGGTACCGCTTTATCTCCAACTCTCACACGCGTAGTCTACTTTTTGAAAAAGACGAAAGATCTACGTTAAATAACCAGTGAAAGCGATACGTATCGCACTTCAAAAATACCCTGTTTTACCTAGTTTTTCAAACTGAATCTCCAATTCGCCCAGATACGTTCAGCCTATCCGACCCCTCTAAATATACCCATATTTTCGCCAGAAATATCAGGTTATTAATTACTTTAAGTCAGACATGTATATTCCTTCCTATTCACATTTAATTTGCCGTCAAATATATTACAGTGGTTTTCTAAATAACTGTTATATGTTTTTCTTCACATTCCACAATGCTTCCAACGAGCTACATTTATCACTATTAAATCGATATCTTTCTTCCCTTTCTCTACTTTTGTGTGTATGGGGTGTGCTAGCGAGCGCCTGTGTGTCAGCGAGCGTATGTACATAAAGTGATTTAGAGCTAGCAAAACTGAATTGTTAATAGGAATATTTCTACCTTCCAAAAACTGAGAACATAAGTGAATATTAGTTGACCGGATAATATATATATATTATAGAAGTGAAACATTAAGACAGCGAGATGTGTTAAGTATTCTTTTGCTTCGCAATCAGTGTTCGTGTAAATTTGATTTTACTGTATTGCTTATTGGTCCATATTGCCTTTGCAGACAAGCGAACAATGAACATTTATGCGTAATAGCAATTAAAATATACCTAATGTAGCATTCGGCACCTAAATCTAATTAATCATCAGACATCGATGTCTAGTGACCACCTGCTCGCCGTGTCGCACGTGTTCACTATAGAGACAAGTGATATTTGATAATTATACGAAGAAAGAGTTTTCAACATGCTATAAAGTAATTCCTAAACTGACTGAAACTTAATATTTGTGCAGACTGTTTGGTATCTAGGTTAGCTGCCAAGGAAACAAGTTAACCTACTTATGCATATACAATATTTAGACACCTAACTTTTATATCAACACTTTTTTTTCTGTATATATATATTGTTTTTTTCTGTTACTGATCATTCTATGAAATATATTGATAAAGTAATCTTATGATGCTATTTTTATTAATTGCCTATACACAAGTGATGTATCGTAGAAAACTGTGTGCAAACATATTTATGATGATATGCATATGTCTGTGTGTCGATATAGTTTGAGGAAATGAGTTATTATTACATTTGTATATATTGGTACATATACTGGATATTATAAGTTTCTGTTTGGTGACTTGCTTTACTACCTACACTATATATTTTTCTTTTTCGATAGTATCTTATCGAAATGAAATTACACCAACAGAGATGATTACCGGATTGACAAGTAGAGAATATAAACAAACAACAAATATAAACCTTCAATCAAATAAATGCATTAATATATTGCAAATATATTAATATTTTGTTGATACTGTAGATATACAAATAACCTGGCAAGAAGTAATAAATATACGCTATTAAGTTAGCTTAGATTTCTTTGATCTGTTACCTACAGCATTATATAACTTGTAATCAAGATACATATTTTTAATCAATAATTTATTTTCTCTGGCAAAATATAAAATTGCAAAAGTTAAATTTGTACGATTTTATACTAATGTTTTTTCTACCATATTAACGCCCTCGTCGGCAATTTCTCTCAACTGTTCACTTGCAGGATCGAACTATAACCTGTTTGATTAAGTAGTGAGGCAAAATAAATATTTTTACTATTTAAAATTTGATAACATTATTTGTAAGCCATGTAGTTTGCATAATGCCTCCTTGAGAACATTCTAATCTTTCATTGGTTAATATATGATTCGTCCACAGACTAGATTGTTAATAAATCATAATTTCAGCTTAACAATTTAATAAGGAGTGAAGTTACAATGTAAAATATGTCAGGTTTCATAAATAACAGAATCTTCAAACTAAACACGAACATGATTTATCCGACATAACAATTGTTGTGAATTTGATATTGTATCCCCAAAATTAAGAAATATTTCTTTCAAACGTGATAACAATCTCATGAGACTTCACTTTCAATAGAGTTTATTAACTCTCTGACTATGATATATTATAACTTTGATTTGTTTGGCAGCAAACCGCATGAAAAGAATTATATCAGAAATGCATGTTTCGTATTTTATTTCGAAATTAAATGCAGAAATTTTCAAAAGGAAAATAGAAAAAAAAATTTTAAGATAATGCAGAGGCGAAATGCAATAAGCCAAAGAACATCCCAATTCTTACCACATAATAAAATGCAGTTTTACTTATTAGAATGCTGAATGGGTGTTTATTCGAAAGAGTTTCCTTTCTCCTTAAATTTTAAAAGATGTTCTCCAATTGTAGCTGAATACATACCTTCACGCTCACGCAAACACACACAAATATATAGACGTTTGTATGAACACACACTCATTCACACATACACACACACACACACATACACACACACACACACAACATATTTACAATTCATATTTTAATTTATTCGCTGTCTGTCTTCATTTTGATTAATTGCAGCCAGCTCCTGAATGACCAACAAGACATAATGTGCGGTCAAGTAAGGGAGATAATTAGACTTCATCCAGTAATCATGAGACACCATACTTTCATTACTGCATAATATTATTATGTCTTGAATGCCATTATCCAACGACGTCGAATTGACTACGTCTTCATGAAAATTAACGCTAGATGGACGTGAAAGAATAAACAGAGTATTGGTTAAAATATACTCAATAGGAATCTTAAAATAAAATAAGATATTACAAGTTTAACCTCGGGCCGACCAAAACCTTGTGAGTGGATTTGGTAGACGGAAACTGAAAGAAGCCTGTCGTATATATGTATATATATATATGTTTGTGTTTGTGTGTCTGTGTTTGTCCCTCTAGCATTGCTTGACAACCGATGCTGGTGTGTTTACGTCCCCGTCACTTAGCGGTTCGGCAAAAGAGACCGATAGAATAAGTCCCGGGGTCGATTTGCTCGACTAAAGGCGGTGCTCCAGCATGGCCGCAGTCAAATGACTGAAACAAGTAAAAGCGTAAAAGCGTAAAGTCGGGTATATGCATTTAAATTAAGGATCGTCTCAGTAATACATAATGCCAATGTTCAAAATGATATTTAGTACTCTTGGCAACAAATAATGTATTACTATTTAATGAAAGAATAACGCAGAGAACCGGGCGAATCATCAGTCCAGCGGGTGAAATGTTTTGCGACATTTTTCCGTCTTAATATTCTGCGTTCAAATTGCGCTGAAGCCGGCTTTGCTTTTCCTGTTTACGGGATCGATAACAGTAGTACCATTTGAGTGCTGGGCGATGTAATCGACTAACCTACTTCCCAAAATTACTGGTCTTGTGCCAACAATGAAAGAATTGAAAATGCGCACGCGGGCACACAGAGACACATTTCAGGTGAAATGAAAGACTCGTTAGTATATTTAATAATAATCGTTCCTAATTTATTAGTTCAAATCCTGCATACACCATATCCAGCACACATCATGACTGAAACGAGCCAAAGAGTATAAATATATGATAGAACGCTAGCCACCACACATTCTTTATTTTCTCTCCTTGTTTCTTTCTGTGGCCCTTTCTGTTGTAGAGCGTAGGCTCGAATCTTTACAGACTTTTTTTCATTTTTTGTGAATTCTCCCTATATATATATATGTACGAGAGGCAACTTTCAGTTAACATTGACAAACCCGCTCGGAAGGACCAGGCCAGCCAGAGGCTATGTTAGAAGTCATTAGCCCATGTTGCCACGCAATGACGTAGGGAAGTAAACTGCTTACTTGACTATATATATATATATATATATATATATAATATATATATATATATATATATATATATATATATATATATATATATAGTTAATCCAAACATGAAAACACAAAGGGAAAACACAACAGCGCGAGGACGTGGAACAAGTATAGTGTTATTGGACGCTCAGGAAAGGAAAGAAAGAAGGAGGATTTAACGTTACGAGCGGAGATCATCGTCAGAAACATAGGAAAAGGATAGATCCAAGGAAGGGAAGACGGAGGAAAAGAATCACCAACGATATATATATATATATATATATATATATATATATTATACACGACAGGATTCTTTCAAGTTCTGTCAACCAAAACTGCTACCAAGATTTTTGTTGACACGGTGATATAGAAAACAATATTCCAAAGTGCGACGCAATGGGACTGAACCCGGAGGCATGTTGTTAGGAAGCACACTTCTTATCGGGGCATTCTCTCAAAGACTTTAGCTTTTCTGCCAAAGTACAGCATCACTTCTACATATATATAATTAAGAATGTTTGTGCGTCTGTGTGTGTGTGAGTCAGTCTGTCTGTATGTGTGCATCACTAAAAGCCGACAACTACCTAACCGATCTCGTCCAAATTTTCCACGCGACTTACTTAGTGTACATACAGTGTCATGGGCCAAAAGAATTTCAATAGTTTTCCTCGTGTGAGCCCGGAGAAATCTCTTATCTCTAACACTAATTCGGTATTACGCGTCAAAAGTGAAATAATAACAGTAACGTGAGATACTACTTTCACTTTTAAGAGTTTTCTCAATTTATTACACTTTGTATATATACAATACTTTTATTTGTATTAGGTTCATTATGTATTTATATACATGTTTGTATATTAAGTTAGACATGACCTGGACCAATCTCTGGTCGAAACATATCTAAGTTTTATCTAAGTTTTATATATATATATATATATATGTGTGTGTGTGTGTGCGCGCGTAAAGTTAATCCTAACATGAAAACACAAAGAGAAAAGACATCAACGCGAGGAAAACAAGTATAGTGTTATTGGACGTCAGAAACATAGGAGAAGGAAAGATCCAAGGAAGGGAAGACGAGAAAAGAAATCGCCAACGATACACACTCGGTCAGTTGGTGTGAATGTCCGTGTAGGGGTAAACGGTGGCGACAAAAGGATAAAAGTAGAAGTAAAAGAAGAAATGTAAAAAGAGGATGAGAAAAAGTCGAAGAGTCACGGACAGATTTTGGGGATTTCCAATCACGATCACAGTGGCGTACTCCGGATAAATGGTAACAGTAATCCGTAGGTGTAAAACCCAGGAATTGGTTATCCAAGGCAGTCGGAAGGCCGAGGTCCGTGTGAGCGTGCGGTACATAAAATTAATCGAAACATGAAAACACAAAGAGTGCCGACCAAATCCTTGTGAGTGGATTTTGTACACGAAACTGAAAGAAAACTGTCGTATACATGCTTATATTTGTGTGTATCTGTGTGTCTGTGTCTGTGTTTGTACACCCAACATTGCTTGGCAACTGATATTGCTGTATTTATGTTCCTATAACTTAGCGGTTTGACAAAAGACACTTTCGAATAAACATTAGATTTACAAAGAATAAATGCCATTGTCGATTTCTTCGAACAACGATTGTGCTCCAGGACGGCCTTATTCATATTCCTGAAACAAGTAAAACAATAGAAAAGTAACTATACCATTTTAATCATAAGCAAAGCCAGGTATCTCTGCTAATATTCTATAAATATGAAGTTACTCTCAGGCATAGAATTAAATGTCTGAAATCTCAGTCGACGCATATTAAGTACACGCATTCACCTCTCCTACAATTGCCCCTTGACAAAATTCCTCTACTTCCACCGCTATTTCCTTTATTTTATAACCACAAATGTATGCAGAAAAATAAATGAAGGCACGCTCTCTTAGTAAATATTGTACTTAATAACATTAACTACTTCTTAATAACCATTAATATATCGCCATTTTCTCTAAATTCTGTACATGCCGTCCACTATCTATCACCTTTGACATTCTGTATATTACGTTATTCTCCACTACCGCGCTCAGCCATTTCTATATTTATCTCTTTTCTACCTGGCTATCCTTCTATGTAACAACTTATCTAACTGGCACAACCGCATCAAATCCATTCAGACAACGACAAAGGCCTCAAGGGAAAAACAACTAAATTATTTTGCCGAACTCTGCAAAATCGTTTTTATTACCACCTAATATCTCATGACGAAAGTGTTTTGTTGTGAACTCTATGTGAGTGGGTGCGTATTTACCCACGTGTTTGCATGTGTGCATATTTTTATACATTAATGTATACACGCACACACACACTATATATATATATATATATATATTGTTTTTATGATTTCGTTTCTCATTGTGTTCAAAGCTTTTTTGTTGTCCTGTACCCATATATGCATCTATATACATATAGATGTAGGTATGTACATATATGTACGTATATATGCATATATTTATATATTATTTATGTTATTATTATTATTGCTATATTATTATTATTATTATTATTATTATTATTATTATTATTATTATTATTATTATTATAATATATATATATATATTATATATACATAATTGTTTGGACATATTGAACTAATATATATAATGCCCATACAAATGTACATATATATTTCCACACACACGCGCATATATCTGTGTGTATACATGTGTTTTTGAGCGTGTATATGTTTGACTGCGTATGTTCCTTTATTCCTTTATGTGTTCCAGCTCAAAGTCAGCGGCAAGGCTGGAGCACCTCCTTGTTACAAATAATATTTTGCTAATCAATTATGAATATTAAAAACGTGTTGCATCAATGCATCAACCGGTTAGTCTGAATAAGCCAGAAAGGTGAAACTTCAAGAAACAGTGAACTCTGCCATGAGTATGCGCGTATGGTTTTCTTTAAAATATAGATACATAATAAGGACAGATTTCTATCTATCTATATATATTATATGTTTATATATATACATATATATATATATATATATATACACACAATAAATATATGGCTAGATGAATACACAGAGAAATGCTTAGTTAGCTTTGATATACTGCGATCGAACTAATTGAATAAATTGTCAAATGAAGCGTTATAGTACACTGAACTTTTAATTAATATCACGGCTGTAAAGCCACACCTATTAACAATAAACTTCTTTGTAGATAACCGCTCCTTCAAGGAAGACGAATTTTGCTAACAACTCTTTGCAATTCAAATTGCAAAAGCATTAACGAAGAAGACAGTCAAAACTACCAGCCTATAAATAAATCAATAGTCAATAAGTAGATAGTAAAAGCCTCAACTAATATCATTCCAGCATAGTAAAAGCACCAACTAAGAATGTACTAGCACGTACGTACATATGTATGTAAATACACTTGCACACATACCTACATAGATACATACATATACATATATATATGTAGGTATGTATGTATGTATATAGATATAGATATATGTACAACAACATCGGCTGGCACTTCCAATAGTGGAGTATAAAACTTGATGAAAAACATTTTGATGTCTTGGATAGCTATTAAAACTAGGTGCTAAGGGCGCAAATGCTTCCTATTTTTTCGTGATGCCAGATATATTATCATAATAATTCAAATGCAATTATATGTACAATATAACAGACTTCGTGAACTTGTAAGTAGAAACACGCGGAGAGAGTGGGGAGAGAATGTGAGAGAGGGAAAATAAGAGAGAGAGAGAGAGCATAAGGAAGAGAAAGAATGGGAAACATAGATAAATTGAACTGAAACATATGTTGTAACACAAGTCGTTCATTGAGCCACTCGTGTTTAACACATATTTTATGAGATTTTGTACTTCATACAGTAGCTTCACCGAATTTCGCCAAATAGAAACATGATGTGTCAGGGTATATTTTCCCAGGAGCACGTAGGAACGAACATATGTGAGACTAGTATGGCAGCAGAGAAGATATAAAGACCTAGATTTAAAAAGTCAGTACATCTTTCATTTTATACACAAGTTTCAGTTGAGCATATAATTTTGGTAAACATTAAAACACGTCACGTGTGAGTGTGTGCGCGCATCTGGGTTCGTGTGTGTATGTAAGTACGTATATATATATAATGCAGATAGACAAATTCCGTGTGCATTTCTATTTACAGAAAATCACACAAACACTTATTTTCCATAAGACGTAATAGATGTATATTTTCATGTGTTCTTTCTGATTTCTAGTTTGGATTTTAAAACCACTTATTTGGTTATTTTGCGTATTTTATTGCTATTAGCAAATATATTCATTAGAGTTCAGAAATCGATTGGAATTTCTTCCCTTAGCTTTTGGACTCATCAATTTTCAATCAGACGCTACAATTATATAACATTACTTTTGTTTTTAAAAAAAGATATATAGCTGCTCCAAGGGATTTAAGTTATTTACTTGATATAGATAAACATTTTTTCTCCTTAATCAGACAATGATTATTGTTTCTTCGTTTCATTATTTGCTTTTCTCTGCATTAATTTTCATTGCAATTTCACTTGACGGTAAATGTAATATATAAAGAATGCTTTTGAGGAATCAGAAGTAAAATAAATTATATTCTGCTATATATAAAGATTGAAAAGTACGTGTCATAGATTCTCATCTCCGCGCAGACGAATCATACTAACCTATTTAAAACGTAAATGCTCAACACAAAGAATGATAAAATGGTAACATAATATTCTAAGTCTACGATCAGTTTTTTTTTTATCTTCACTTTTCAAGTTTCAGCAAAACTGAAAATTCTTTATATAATCTGTTTGATATTGTGTAGTATTGCGGACTTTCCCAGGTAGATAAGTGTAGGCAAAAATATGAATATGAAGCAGCTGAAGATTGAATTTGGGTCAAGTGTACATCAAAGGGAGCAGTTCTCCTTAATCTATAGGTATGATCATTCAAAACTTTCCAAGATAATTACTTAATTCTTTCCACATATCTTATCTAAGAATAGAAAATTGAAAAAAGAAACGATGTTGGATTTCGAAAGCATTATGTTTTTGTAATTTTAGATAACAATGAGACTTCTTTTGTGATTGGAAATTGCGTTAGGATTAAATCAATTCCACTACATGTCTGTGAGTGTGTATGTATTTGTGTAGGAATTTCTCTCTCTCTTCCTCTTTCTCTATCCCACTCTGTCTCTAAACGTTCTTTCCGTTTTCTCAATTCACATAGTTATTTCGACGACTACCTGTCGTCGCTTCATTGTAGTAATCAACTATTTCTCTTTCATAAACTATAACTGCACTGCCAAGGTTCAAGGAATTCTAACTCGAGACTGACCGTCGTCAATTGGTACAAAAAAGAAAAAGAAGATATCAACCAGTACTTCCGGCAAAGGTTTATCCCCAAATGTAATAGCTTCTAAAAGAAGTGTGTCAATGATTTCTTTGCAGCTATCACCGTACATATGCTAGTTGTTATATTTTTCACTTATTCACATCGGTGTAATCAGTCAACCGGTTTGAGGAAGGCTTAAAATTTCTCGCTGACACAAGCTGAATATACCAATAACAGGAATGCAAACGTGCGCACAAAACTTTGTAAACGTTAAGAACAACCAAAATAAGGACTCGTACATGACAAATAGAGGCTTAAATGCATTAATATGACTTACTCTTTCACACTTTCACACTTTTACTTGTTTCAGTCGTTTGACTGCAGCCATGCTGGAGCACCGCCTTTAGTCGAGGAAATCGACCCTAGGACTTGCCTAGTACTTA
>NC_042998.1:200618250-200620750 GCF_006345805.1 Octopus sinensis | reverse complement strand
ATGAAAATTCAATGATTGAGAATAGGAAAACAAAAAGTGATTAATATTATGTGAATGAAGAAATACTTTGAAAGAAAATTTAAGGTGGAAATATTAAAGAAATGCAATTGAAGAAACATATTCAAGTGTGAAAAAGAAAAATGGATAAGAAACGATATGAATGTTAGAATATAAACAATACGAAAATTTCAAACTCTGATAAAATCGGCTAACTGCAAGACACATATATTTAGATATTGATTTTACATACGCAGACATGCATTAAAATATCATAAAGTGCACAAGTAAGTGTACGCAAGCGCACACACAGATGGACACAAAACACACACACACACATATCCACAGACATACATATGTACACACGTACATGTAACAGAAACGCCTACAGAAATATATACAAACAGACACGCTGGTATGCAGAAAGAATTATAGACAAACACACGGAGAAAATGATAGTGAGTGGGAGGGAAAGGTATTCAGTAGCTGGATTGAAGTAAACACGCTCGCATCCACATATATTCCGAGAGATGATCGTAGCTAGAATACACAAACAACAGTACCTCTAGATAGCTTACTACTGGCTGCGATCAGGTCGATATTATATATATATATATATATAGATATATATATTATATATATATATATATATATATATATATATATATATATATATATATATACTACGCAGTGTAAGAAGTATATGTTTAAAACAAGTGCTATTGACTCGGAAACTTGAGTTCCATGAATGTCATATGGTTACTTTTTATAAACAAAAGTATAGTTTAAGAAAGAAGGAAAAGCAAAACAAAAGCAAAACTAACAGAGTCAAGCTGTCGTTGCAAATTTCACACGCACGCACAGACATTCGACCGTGCACGTACATGTATAAACAGCAGATTATTTTTGAAAATTACTTATGGAAAATTCACACACGAACTCAGATATATAAATGTATGTGTTTATAATATATATGTGCCTATTTATATCATCATCATCATCATCGTCGTTTAACGTCCGTTCTCCATGCTAGCATGGGTTGGACGGTTCGACCGGGGTTCTGGGAAGCCAGAAGGCTGCACCAGGCTCCAGTCTAATTTGGCAATGTTCTACAGCTGGATGCCCTTCCTAACGCCAACCACTCCGTGAGTGTAGTGGGTGCTTTTTACGTGCCACCTGCACAGGTGCCAGGCGGGGCTGGCAACGGCCACGGTCAGATTGGTGTATTTTATGTGCCACCGGCACGGAAGCCAGTCGAGGCGGTGCTGGCATCGGCCACGAGTCGGATAGTGCTTTTTACGTACCACCAGACCAGGGATCCTGGCTGGTTCAATTCGATTTCGATTTCGCTTGCCCCAACATGTCTTCACAAGCTAAGGGGGTTGGCAAGGGTGCCTGTCGTACGGTCGCATTGGAGTATTTTACGTGCCACGGCCACGAGTCGGATAGTGCTTTTTACGTACCATCAGACCAGGGATCCTGGCTGGTTCAATTCGATTTCGATTTCGCTTGCCCCAACATGTCTTCACAAGCAGAGGGGTTGGCATGGGTGCCTGTCGTACGGTCGCATTGGAGTATTTTACGTGCCACGGCCACGAGTCGGATAGTGCTTTTTACGTACCACCAGGCCAGGGATCCTGGCTGGTTCAATTCGTTTCGATTTCGATTTCGCTTTCCCCAACATGTCTTCGCAAGCATGGGGGGTTGGCATGGGTGTCTGTCGTCGGATGAGGTTCTATATCGACTTCGCTTGCCTCAACGGTCTTTGTGTCCAAGGGAGGAAAGGCATTCATAAGTGGGCTGGGCTCACTTGTCCTGCCTGGTCTTCTCACGTACAGAATATTTCCAAAGGTCTCGGTCTCTGGTCATTTCCTCAGTGAGGCCTAAAGTTCGAAGGTCGTGCTTCACCACCTCGTCCCAGGTTTCCTGGGTCTACCTCTTCCACGGGTTCCCTCAACTCCTAGGGATTGGCACTTTCTCACACACTATCTTCATCCATTCTCCCACACATGACCATACCAGCGCAATCGTCTCTCTTGCACACCACAACTGATGCTTCTTAGGTACAACATTTCTCTCAAGGTGCTAACGCTCTGTCGAGTATGTACATGACATTACACATCCATCGGAGCATACTGGCTTCATTCCTCACGAGCTTACGCATGTCCTCAGCAGTCACGGCCCATGTTTCGCTGCCATGTAGCATGGCTGTTCGTACACACGCATCATACAGTCTGCCTTTTACTCTGAGCGAGAGGCCTTTAGTCACCAGCAGAGGTAAGAGCTCCCTAAACTTTGCCCAGGCTATTCTTATTCTAGCAGTTACACTTTCAGCGCACCCACCCCCACTACTGACTTGGTCACCTAGATAACGGAAGCTATCAACTACTTCTAGTTTTTCCCCCTGGAAAGTGACGGAAGTTGTTTTCTGCAGATTTTCGGAGGTTAATGCTCCGAGCATCTGCCACAATAAAAAACTATCTTCCCAGTTAGCCTACCTTTG
>NC_042998.1:200590750-200613250 GCF_006345805.1 Octopus sinensis | reverse complement strand
GTGATAATAGCCGGGTCCTCTCTAGACTGGGAAGGATGATAGCCGGGTCCTCTCTAGACCGAGAAGTTCTTTCATTGTCGATGATAATCTTCGTGCAGTTTGAAAATTATATTTTTTGGTTCAAGCAAAGCTATATCTGTCAAGTGGGGGTGCTGCAGCTGGCAATAGTTTAGCCAATTGATTTTTCGTGAATCCATTTTGCTTTTTCTTAGTTTTCTATTTCGTGGTTGTCTGTGTTTAGCTTTACCCGTGGACAATGTTGTGTGAATATATTTTTGACACAAATAACAGCCTGGATGTCTTCTTGCTGCTTCAGTTGGATGACAGTGTAGAAAACCAATCAACGAGTGAATGATCTTGGGATGATTAGCGTTGTCAGCATCTATGAGGTCAAGAGTGTGTGATGGAGTGAGATCCTTAGACATCACTTTTGGTTGTCAGAATCTCAAGTTACAGAGAACCAAATCATAGACGGAATGAAGAGATTTTTAAAAATTATTATTGCAATATTGTTGTTAGCTTTCATATGGCTAATTAACACTGACTCGAATGTCTTTTCGTTGGTTCTCAAACCCGTGAGCTCGCGTTTGTAAGGAAAAAAGCGGCCATGGATTTGAAAAGTGATTCCACTGCTGCTTTTTCTGGAGCTGAAATGCACTCACCTCTTTTCCAGGTATGAGTAGATCTGCCACTAAAGGGGAGATAGAAGTCATCCATGACTAAAATATTATCTTATTGGCACTTCTCGCTGACATCTTGATATTCATGTGGCATTCTTTGAAACAATGTAGCGGTGCCTGTGGTGGTCTGGAGAGCCCAATTATTGCTAAAATAGCAAAAGGATTCAGAAGGGAGACAAAATACGAGGCTGTGTGGTGTCATTGCTGGATCTACTATCTATCTGTCTATCTATCTACCTATCTATCTATCTGCCTGTCTGTTTGTCTGTCTGCTTGCCTGTCTGTCTGCCTGTCTTTCTGTGTGGGATCTAGTTTTTAATACGCAAAACATGCATGTTTTAAAAGGAAGTAAGAAATGTGAAAATCGGCCACAGTCTTGTAGTCTCATTTCTATGAAGGTATGATGGAGAGAAAAAGAGATTTAAATATTGGAAAAACTATGCATTTTTAGCTAATAGCGAGACATAATGTTTCTGTATTTAGCGGAGCGGTGTCAACTTTAAGGTTGTACGCTATGAAATTTATAGTTTAGCGTCTGACCTGTTCATTGTTGGTTTCTAAATAAACAGAAATACCTAATAAAATTAACATGTCTCATCTTACTGTTTTTTCATTGATTGTATGTTTTTTTATTATTTTTCTAATTTGTTATATTAATATATTTGTCTGCTTGTGATTACATTATGCGTGTTTTAGTATTATGTACATCTGCCATGTTATTTTTTTGTGCATCGTTAATGTAAAAGTGCATGTGGATGTATGTATTCATATATAAGATTATATGCACATTTTTGTATTCGTGACATTAGTAACTTGCTACCATAACAACCACTGTTGTCTGTGCCGCACGTTGTTCTACGTTGATTTCTTAAACGTGATTCTTTACATCGCGGTATTCTTTTCACCCCGCATGTTTTGTTCCAATTTGTTCCAATGCCTACTCTGTCTTTGGCCTAAGACAGTAAACGAAAAGTAAGGTAACTGCTGATGGATGAGATAATTTGGAGCGACTAATTCGATAGATTAATGCCTGTTGATATATCTATTCACTGATTAATTGTTGTTCAAGCGAAGAATATTTTCCTGTGCTTTGGGGACAAATTCTTTGTTGACCAGTGTTTTTCTTATCATACTTTAGAAATCCAAGTATGAAATATATATATATATATATATTATATATATATACACAATGAGAGACAGAGAGGGGCAGATAGGTACATAGATAGATAGATAGACAGACAGATAGATAGAGAGAGAGAGAGAGAGCGAGAGAGAGTGAGAGGGAGAGAGATTTCTTTATTAGCCACACCCGGCTGAAGACTGACGGGGCAGATTACAAAGTAGAGCTTTTCTTTTTGGGGAGAAAAATAAGGAGGTAGGTTTTCGATCAATAGGGATCGTGTATCACACAAATGTCATGATGTAAAGTGTAAAGAGGGAAACGGATTAGTTTTATCCGTGGAAAGAAAAGCATACGGAAAAGACTACGGTAACCTCGGTCAATAATGTCTCATGTTAACACATTTATTTGCAAGTAAGTAACTCTCTGTTATAATTTTTTCCGGGTTCATAGGACTATGCACAAGGTGGCTTCGTCATTTATGCGTACCATACTTTCTACATTCACAAATCATGATTTGAAACATTCGGAAAAAAAAAAGATGGGTGTATGTAGCAAAGATGGCACGTATGTAGATAGATAGATAGATAGATAGATAGATAGATAGATAGATAGATAGATAGATAGATAGATAGATAGATAGATAGATAGATAGATAGAGTCCAGTTATTCCATGCGCATAATTGCTTTATAGCATTTTCAACAGTATGTATTCCTTATGTATGTACTAAGACAGCTTTAATTGGTAAATGTAACCATTTGCTTTCAGACTTTAGCCACACGGATGTGAAATAGGAAACGAAATACTGCGATAAGTTTCGTCTTGAGATAATTTAATTTAGTTACATATCTATATCTATATAGCTATATCTATCTACCTATATATATATATATATATATATATATACACACACATACATAATTCAATGGACTGTGATCAACATTTATCAGCCTTTATTTTATCATCCTTCATTAGTGTATCCTAATCTTGAACATCGAAATCTTGTTTGTAATTTGGCCAGCTTCTTCCTCTTAACTTCCATATATTCACAGACTTGCATATATGTGCATATATTTTAGTATCTGTATATATATATACATGAATACATATATACATATGTACGTGTATATGTGTGCGAGCGTATTCATGTAAATATATATTCATATATGATATATACGTATAGCAAAAAGTGAGAAAGGTACATGTACGTGTTATTCATATGTGTGTGTGTTTTATAAATGCAACTCATACGAAAGTGTGTGTTGTGTGTGCGTATGTGTGTCCGCGCGCGTATGTGTACGTGTACAACGTATAGTTCTTTATATATGTGTGCGCATAAATGCTTCCTTCGTCTTTGGCCTAAGACAGTAAACGAAAAGTAAGGTAACTGCTGATGGATGAGATAATTTGGAGCGACTAATTCGATAGATTAATGCCTGTTGATATATTTACTCACTGATTAATTGTTGTTCAAGCGAAGAATCCGTTGGTCAAACTTTTATCTCCAGACCAAATCAGTTCATGGCAAGTTTGAGTAAATGTTTAATTAAGTCATAGATTTGTTCCTTGCTTATTTGACGTCATTAAAGTTTTGAAGAACTGCTAATAGAGTTGAATTACTTCCAAAATGACATACTTACCTAAAGAAGCGTATATATACTAAAGAATCTTGGAAAAACTGCTTACTAGCTTATATACAAAATATTTCGTGTTTGTCTCACATTATCTCATCATGATTTTCTCGTGTATGGAGGTAATATATTCCCGATGTATTGGCGTGAAATTTATGCTCATGGATTGGTCACCATCATGGTTCTCTAATTCGCTGTGACCTTGCACGTAAGCGTACATTGCTACGGGTTTCAATTCTTTCGTAACCAGGTCAGCCGTCCTATTACCTTCTTTGCATATTAAGCCTTTTAATTGAATATCTGGCCCCACAACACTGAAAACGGTGTCCGCACAAATCATTAATATTTACGTACCATCTTCTAGGGACGTGTCGAATATGTAAAACTAATATATCCATTAATGCTTCACCGCTATATTTAGTGGCTTTTTAAACGATAAGTTTGTGGGTGGTTAATGAGTTGGATGGGTGCTGATATAAGAGCAAAACTCCTGAAATATGACCTACACATCCATTACGCATTTTTTCGTCCTCGGTCTAATTGTTATTTACATTATACTTATTTGGATATGGAAGGTCATTACAAAATCAGTATTGGCTATAATTTCTCCAGAAAATCTGTAGAGATAACCGTAACAGGTCATTTAATACCACTGCTAACACAGTAGAACGCATATTGGCTTATGAAAGCGTTTAATATAGTTGTTGTATATCATGATTGCATAACGAAATACGGTGTCTCTACAATTCATGAATATCATCTGTGTTATAGTTTACTCGCGCGCATACACACGCACCCATTGCACGCACACACACTCGTTATGATATTAAAATGCATACTTGAATGCGGTCATTCATTTATATTCTCTTTTAAGTTCAATTTTCGCTGGAAATGTATTCTGGCAAAAATTCACTGGTATATATTATTACCTCAAGTTTCTTTGGAGCTTTTATTCTGAACTATGTACATCACGTTTACCACCGCATTGATATTCGCAACCACATGTTATATATGTCTTTATAATTTAACTACCTCTTCAACAATGAAAACCCGACTTAGACCTTATTATTTTACTATGCGTTATTCAGCACACTTTTCTTTTTAAATATTGATTATTTCTTATTCAGATATCGTTCTATTGGTCGAGCAGTCTATTGCTGTTTTCATTTCAATCATTTTTTTTAAACGGTGATGTTATATCATTAAAAAGTGTTATACTCTCACTCATTTCCTTTTATTCCTATATCTCGTCACCAAACAAATTATGTATTGTGTATTGCTTTCGAAAAGACTGAGAAAAATTCCACATCCTGTTTATCTAAAGTTAGTATCTATATTAACAGGTTTTGTTAACCTCTGTTTTTTTTGTGTGTCTGTGCTTTACATTTCTTAAAATATTTCTGGTGCAAGTACCATATATAATTCAAACAATTTTTTTTTCATGTTAATCATAGACTAAGTAGAACTTGAGTTTTTCTTATCAAAAAGCAAAATTAACGTGTTTGTTTCAATAATCTTACTTTTTCTGTTTTATCTATGATATTTTTTTTAACGAAATAGTTTTAAATTCCACCATTTCATTCTACTCTCATTTTATGTTACTTGTCTTTATTTAGTTTGCACACACACACACATATATATATGCGTGTGTGTGTGTGTGTGTATGTGTGTGTGTTTGTATGTATGTATATATTTCCAAGTCACTTTTCAACTGTAATTGTTCTTTGAAAGATTAAGAGTCTAAGAATTCTTTTGTATCATGTAAAACTGAATAAATACCACATTTAGTTCTTTCTAATATTAGCACAAGAGTAAAAATTTTGAGGGTAGGGTATCAGGTGGACTAAATCGACCAAAGTACTGAGCCAATACTTTATTATTTATCTCCGAATATTACTATGGCGAAATATGAACTCAGAATGTAAAGATCCAGAAAAAATGGAGCTACGCATTTTCTTCGACGCGCTCATGATTCTGCTAATTTGCCACCTTAAACATCATATTTCATACAGAATCTTTTTTGTAAATATTCATTTAAAGGGAGATATAGCCAGCTTGTTAGTAACCCTTAAAACTTGATACTCTTAAAAGTTCTTTTAATTAAAAGTACAAATGTAAGGCGTTGGTATAGCAAGTTATTGCGAGATATTGCTCCGAGTCTTTATATCCTGTATTAAAGACCCACTTAAGTGTTTTTGAATAGTAACCTTAAGATGCAGCGTGTTTTAACGGCTCGGCTGGGACGTTAATGAATCCGCTCTTTTGCAAGGTTTCAGACTAAATTACAATACTGAGAAAGCAGTACTACTTTTCTCGGCGACTTGTGAAAGTTAAAGTCTGCTTCACATTTCGCCAGACTACATGAGAAAATGTGTACTGCTAGTTGATAAAACAACTGGAGTACTCACCATCGAATAAGTAGGCGGCGCATTTACATTGACATGTATGTGTGTATGTGTACTCAGACAATTCCCACGCATTCACACACATTTACAGACACACGCACACATACGACACTGACACACAAACTCACATACTCATATATATGTAGCAATTATCATTCATCAATATGTTAAGTAGAGGTAATTATAGTATATGAAATGTTTAGGCCTGTTATTGACTATAAAATATATAATAAAGCCTATTTATATTTGAATTACATAGAACATTAATTATATGGCGCCGATTCGTTTATATCTGAAATGTGTAGTTATCTTCTCTTATTTTCCGTTTATTGTCTTATCAAAACTACTTTGCAACACATCTTTTACAAAGATTACACTTACACGGAAGCAAAAGTCATTTCTAATTTCTAATGACCTTTAAATTCTCATTTGACTTTTATTTACAAATAACATAAACGGCACACCTTTCGATAAATTTGTAGACATATATTAATAAAGGTGTGGTCAGTCTAAAGTAAAACGACAGCTTTGTTTGGTAGGAAGATCGATAAGAGTCCATTATGTGTGTCCTTTGTCAGAGCTGTTTCTACTCAGTGATTATCATTTCAAGACATCCATTTAACTCTTAATATCTCTAAGTGATTAACGCCTTTGAGTCATGTTTTGATTAAGACGTGCAGGGTACAATATGTGGGTCAGAATGTCAATCAAGAGAGCAGACTGAAACCGAGTTAGGTTAATTTCGTAATTACACTGAAATAGCAGCAGTTATAAGCATATTCTATTCCTTACGGCTGCTGTTTCATTAGATGTAGTCTGTCATTTATCGATTGCAGGCTAATGAAATAAGTTTAGTAGCCTAATTGGAAATTTGATCTTGGAAATAAGACGTAGCAAAGAAATAAACCTTAGCTTGGTTATTGTTTTTTCTGTTTTCGCTTGACTCGAAAATATTCAATGGATATTTTTCCTATCATATTAAGGATTATTTTCTAATAGCTTAGAAATAGTGAGATAAATCATAGATATACTGATTAAAAAGTCACCGTTAGAGAATATAAGATAGTCTAGTACTTAGTATTTCTCAGCAATCTTTAGTTTGAAAACTAAAATTTCACCTCGCTGAATAAATAACACATAATTGTGGTAATTTGAGCTTGCGGTACGATAGAGTTAATAGTTTTAGACAGTGGAGAGTACAGCTTCCAATGGTGTAGTAGCATATAAAATTTCTTTGCACGAAATGTTAACATATATATATTTTTCGTATAGAATATTTCCTGATATTAACCAGGGTACCAAAATTATGCTTTTAACGTTACCCGTCAAATAGCAATATACATATTGTATATACGAT
Organism: Octopus sinensis; assembly: GCF_006345805.1. Classification (NCBI taxonomy): domain Eukaryota; kingdom Metazoa; phylum Mollusca; class Cephalopoda; order Octopoda; family Octopodidae; genus Octopus; species Octopus sinensis. The sequence continues at coordinate 200,606,056 of NC_042998.1, read as the reverse complement.
AGTATCTGGTAATAGTTTAAAACTGGTGAATACATGCATAGGTATGCATGTGTGTGCGTATGTCCGCGCGCTTCTGTGTATACATACATATGTACATGTATATATGTGTGTATGTGTGTATACACATACACACATAAATATATACGTGTGTATGTAGTGTATATGAATGTTTATATATAAATATGTGTGTGCGTGTGTGTATTTGTATATGCGTGTGCGTGTGCGGATGTGTAGGTTTGCGTGTCGGCGTTATCTGTGTGTATTATATATATATATATATATATATATATATATTATATATATATATATCGTGCCCATACATGATCACCTTCCGATGGCAAACAAGTAAAATGTAAACATTCATAGTATACTTTTGTATATGTGTATGCACATACAGACACCTACATGTGTGTATATGTGTAGCATGGTATCTGCCATAACTCTGTGCATGCTGTTAAGTCTGTTGCTAACTTTAAACCAGTTAAAAAAGAAATATGATATGGACATTTCTTCCTTAAAAATCCGATTCCTTTTTAAATAGCCATTAAATTACAAATTATTTTTTCTTTTCTTTCCTTTAAACCAGTCACTTATATAACCATTCCCTTCTAACTCTTTTCCATTTAGCCATATAATATTTTTATACATTTCTCACTCTCACCCTCCTCTCTACCTAATTCCTCGTGTCTTCCTTCACTGAATTTATATCTTTCTTATTGTACATATAAAAAGTATCAAAGTAGAATTCACAAATATGCTTATCGTCTACCTCATCCATTTTCCCATGTCTCTATAAAAGCGGAAACTCACTATTTTAGCCATTAAAGTCTTTATATACATTTATTATTTGACAGTTGAAAAATATTTCATATATCTGTACAACGGAACCAGAAAATTATTCATTGACGTTTTATTGTGGGAAGTAATAAACCAGAAAAAATTATAATTATTTTCCAGAACTTTCGATCATCACTAGGAAGAAGTTTATCTATTTGAGCGACTTCATTATTGCCTAGCAATAAATTCTTAGAATTAGTACTGTTGATAATTTCTCATTTTGTTGATTATTTTTACGTCTAATATTGATTTCTAACATAAGCACAAGGCCAGACATTGGCAAGGGAGGGTAAGAGCGAGTTAATCGATTTTATAACTTAACTGATTCTTTATAAACCAACAAAAATATTTGTCATCGACCGACTAGCGTGAAATAGCAACCAATCTGCGCCAAGGTACAATTTTCTATTTCCTAATACTATATAATATAATCCGAGGAATATTATCCACAAAATAAATAGGTAAATCATCAGTAATAAACAGAAAATAATCATGGCTTCAATAACTTCGATTTTAGGTCTTACTCAATCAGAAGTAACTTGCAGTTAAAACCAATTACAGCAAACGACATTTTAGTTTACCCCCACCGCCAATTGCAATGAATAGGTTTCACAAGCTACCAAGGTGGAGTGACTCAGAAGAAATGGTTTCAACAAAAAACAAAATAAGGAAGAAGGATAAAATCTAAGGGACAGTGTTGCATTTATCTGGCATTGTAAAGTTGATTGTGAGTAAATACTTGTGATTTAGCTGGAGTTTTCTATTGCTTTTCCTTATTAAAATATTGCGTCATGAAATCAGTTCATTCTTTTTGAATAACCCAGTATTATATTGATGGATTGTTCTCCGCAGGTCACAGATATAATTTAGAGAAAATTCGGGTTTTCTTACATTATTTCGGAGTATCTGAAAATAATATTTCTTGCAATCAATGTCTAACATAATCTACTGATTATTTACTGACTGTTAATATTTAAATTCAACCTTACAATAATTATCTATAAATAATGCATTTTATTTTTCCCTTCCCCATAGATGATACCCTTTTGACTTTGGAAGGTTGTTATTTATGCAAGGTCTCCTTTTCCTTCCTCTTTTTCTTTTCCTTTCATGATCATGATTTTACAATTTCAACATGGTTAACATCATTATTTATATTTACTTAAACACTTTATTTCATTCAATTTCTTAACACACCTAACCTCCATTAGTTAAATTAGAGTTTTAAATTTAACTTTAGTATTTATTTTTAATTCTTTATTTTTGCACATCTTGCTCATAGCCGTTTGTAGATTGTGACATCGCTGTTGTTAGACAGATTGAGGGTTCTTTGGTACGTTTCTCTTCGAATTCTGTTGTTCATATTACAGTTACTCTTCTTCTTGTTGCTTGCGTTCTGCAAAACGCTAGCTCTGATTGTTACAGCTGTCAACATTGACGTTTTCTTTAGATTTTGTATATTTAGAATTTTTTATTGAAAAATCTGATGTTCATTTTATGCTTCTAAAAAATAGCGCGCGAATTGAATCAAATTTTAGTGCTTAAAGAGGCTGAGTGACTATGAAATAGTGAACGTCTTGGCTTGTTCACCGAAGTTGTGTGCTCGACGGGCGATAATCAAAAATATTCAATTCGCTAATATTTATAATTAAACGACTATGTAGCACTACATTGTACTAAGTCATTCTACTTTTTGAATGTGAGTGTCATGTGATGAATAATTGGCTTCTAATTCAAGCAAAGGTTGTAACCATATCGATGTACTCTGCTGATATAAGGGTCAGAGGTAGAAAATGCCTTAGTTGATCTCTTCTTGTATTATCTATTGCTAAATTCAAAGCAAAACATAATCTAGTGTGTTTATAATCAACATATTCCAGCAGTATTATCAAGATATTTCGATTAATTTTTATTTCAATCTTCTAACATTGTATACTTAAGATGTTATTATCGACTATGTCCTGTTTATGTGATATGAGCTCGGCAAAACTCTGTTTGCAACTCTTATATCGCATACATACATGCATATATACATACACACACACACACCACACACACACACACACACACACACACACACACACACACACACACACACACACATATATATATATATAGAGAGAGAGATAGATAGATAGATAGATATACGTATATATATATATATACATATATATGCATGCACACATATGAATGTGTATATATTCATACATACATGCATACACGCATAAATATAAGGACGTATGTGTATAAATATATAGATACTAGACGGATATAGATACACATATATGTAAGTTCTAAAACTCATACTAAGAATCGTCGTTGCACGAACACATGTACACACATATTCACTACCAAACAAATGCACATATGCATATATTAATTTTAATGATTCGTGACTAATTTCAATCGGCTTCGTTCATCTGGAATAAGTTAAACGAAAAGATCAGTAGGAACAAACAGATTACAATCCGTCACGAATCATTAAAATTGTTATATATCACACAGAAATGTGCATGTGTTTATGTACTTATACATGTAAATATAAATATATATATATACGTATGTATGTGTGTGTGTGTGTAGAGAGAGATAGATAGATACATACATACATACATACATACATACATATACATACACACACATACGCACTCATAAACATAGACAAATATATATGTATATATGTATATATATATATATATATAATATATATATGCATACATTTATACACACACATACACAAACATAAAGAGAATCATATATATATACATATATATATGTACGAACAAAACGCCCCCCGTCAAATGGATGGTGTTGAGTTGTCAAACATTTAAAAGACATTTTCTCAAAACAACTTGTGTAACCGTCCCATAGGTCTCCCCTGTGAGAAACATTGATTTAACCTAAATTTGAGACAGCAGCTAAAGAAGAAATAAAATAGACTTTTTTCTATTCCAAAGAAAAACGATTTTATTCACACAAATATGCAATCGAAGAGTTTAAAATACCAGTAATGATAAAGCTCTTAACTGGGAGAACACAAACATGGTTTAAAAAGTAAGTTTGGCAGGAAAGAAATGTGCCTTTAACAAAAAAATGGAAGGTCCATTTCTCTACAGGTTGACGGAAGATAAGCAGGACAAAAGCGGCTTTATCGATCGCATTCTCACCTGGAATCGATTTTTGTAAATTCTTCAAGACTTATAAACGCCCTGATACCGTCGGTATCTACATATCAAATTTGAGCGCAATCGGTTGGAGGATACCCGAGATCCAAGAAGACACACACACAAACAGACAGAACGGATTTTATATATATATATATATATATATATATATATATATATATACATGACTGAATATGCGTATGCATATATGTGCATGTTTGTAAGCATATAGTCAAGTCTAAATGGAGGCTACCTGCAACATAGAATCAACCAAAAAAATGGTAGATGATAGGATGGTGTTGCTTAAATCGTAATAAATGCAGTTGTAATTAGCAACCACCCCATTGACTATAGGGTCAAAGTAAATTCAAGGATAGAATTATTCGAGAATCTAAAGGAAGGTGCTGCTAAACTTTTGTGAGTCAGGGACTCATTGGCTGTGTGGAAATCAACGTGTTGGAAAGGGTGACTCCGGGGAAAATATTGGTAGGTCGAGTCAATAACACCGTCGATCAGAATTGATTTTTAAATAAATTATTTATGATTTGTGTCTTTGATAATCTTGCTGATAGCCGTGTTAGGCATTGAGGCTCTTTGCAGATTATAACATCTTTTTAAGAAGGAAATTTATACTCATTTTATTATTATTAATAATAATAATAATAATAATAATAATACATGCATACATACATACAGACAGAACCATCAAGGCCAATAAACCAGATATTGTTGTGAAAGACCAAAACAATAAAGTTTGCTTATTGATCGACATGAGCATCCCCTGTGATCATAATATCTCAGCGAAAGAGTTTGACAAGCTCAGAAAATATAAAGACCTACTCATTGAAATTGAGAAAATGTGGCATCTCAAGGCGGTTACAATACCAGTGATCGTAGGAGCACTAGGAATGATCAAGAAGGGAACCGAAAATTATATGAGAATGATCCCTGGCTTACCATCCCTGCAAGAAGCGCAAAAGATTGTCTTAACTGGTACATCACACGTATTGAGAAGAGCATTGTCGATGTGAGAACTGTTGCTGCTCATGTATTTTAATTTAACTTAAAAAAATGAACGAACTATTGAGTTTGGTTTAATGGCCTACCAATGTATACTATGAGTTTCTTTGCCCTAGGAGTCGGGAAGACACTCGGCAAGAAATGGAAGCAAATTTGAAAGAAGAATTTTTATAATAATAATAATAATAATTATATATATATATATATATATATATATTATATATATATATAAATGTGGAATGTATACATATACATATCTGTGTGCGCACTTGTTTGTTCCATAGATTTTTTATCTTGGTCCCAGCGGGATGCGAAGGATTCATTAGTTTTGTTGGAAATTGCGTTTGCTTCAAGTTCCTGCTGCCAATTTCTCCTTGACATCTAGTATCATTTGTGCTGGAGGGACAGCTTTGGATTCTATGTAAAAGAAAGCTGGCAATTCAAAGACCACGTCAAAGTCACGTGAATCTTTTTATTGCAGTTTTAACTTTGTGTTGTTCATGTGAAACAATTGGCCTAATCAAGCTGCACTTTGGAAGATATTTTCAAAATTACATTACATGTATATGATTTTATAGTATATTTATAGGCACTTGCTATACTAGATGCTCATTGTATTAGTATATATATATATATATGTTTTTTTATTACCCACAAGGGGCTAAACATACAGGGGGACAAACAAGGTCAGACAAATGGATTAAGTCGATTACATCGACCCCAGTGCGTAACTCGTACTTAATTTATCGACCCCGAAGGGATGAAAGGCAAAGTCGACCTCGGCGGAATTTGAACTCAGAATGTAACGGCAGACAAAACACGGCTACGCATTTCGCCCGGCGTGCTAACAGTTCTGCCATACATATATATGTTAACATCTCCTTACCATACTCCTCGTCTTTTCTAAGTATACGTTAATCAAAGGTCATTGAACGTATTGGCCTCGTCATGCTTATACGTGCATATTAGATGTTATTTTGCGAGATTGTGTATGTTTGCACGATTAAGTAAATAATATTCTAATTTTTCTTAGGAGGCAAACTAGCAGCATCATTAGCGCGTCAGACAAAGGTCCTAGCGTCATTTCGTCTATCTTTGGGTTCTGAATCAAAATTTCGCGGGGTTCCACGTTCCTATAATCATTTCCGTGTCAATAAAGTAAGTACTAGTTGACACTGGAATCGATGTAATTCATATATCATTCCCCGAAGTTTCTCACTTTGTGCTAAAATTTGAAATATTATAATTCTCTAGATTATGTGTGGGTCAAGTTTAAGCCTGCTGTCTGAGAGGTCTATCAGCAGACGAAACATCGAAAACAGTGTATGATTATAAGTTGCTTGGTATAAATACGAAGATGTAGATTATTTTTAGACTTAGCGGCCGTGATTAGAAAATATAAGAATTTTTATCTCGTGTGTGCATGGAAGAGCACGTGTATGCCCTTTTTGTATATACATATATATATATATATTCACATATATATTATAGATACATACATATATATACATACCTACATATATATATATATATATATATATAGATATATATATATATATATATATATATATATATATATATATATATAGTTATCGCCAAGTCGACGTGCCAGATCAGAAAAATAGGACGAATGCTGCTGTTGATTAACTCCAAGAGGCCATCGACTCCTGTTAATTATGTGACACGCAAACCTGTGTCCATTGCAAACTTCGAACAGTCAACAGTGACCTCTGCTTGGTATAAATAAAAAGATGTAAATTATTTTTAGACTTAGCGACCATGCTTAGAAAATATAAGAATTTTTATCTAGTGTGTACATTGAAGTGCACGTGTATGACTTTTGGAATCTTTGTTAAAAAAGTTACGGTTTCGCAGGTGGTGATACTGAAGAGAGAACACACAAGGAGATAGAAAATAGTATAATGTCCAACTGTTTGGCAAATTCTAGTTCTTTTGAATTAGAGCTATAATGTTGTCAGAATTACCATAATGTTCTCAGACGCTGATTTTATGGTAAATGTTGGAAATATAAGTGGTCAGTTTGATAGGCCTCAAACGATAGCCGGAGGAATATTAGAGTTAAGCACAAACAAAAACCTAAGCTCGTTAATTGTAACGAAGTAATGTTTTGTTCTGTTTGTGTATATGTCACGTGAAATTATTAAGTGTAATAAATACCAATAAATACTTCTAACTGCCATTTATTTACTTGGTATTTAGCGTATAATTCTTCTACATGTAATTTACTCGGTCACTGAAAATCACTTATCGCTGTTATATATCTGTGTTTGTAAGTGTGTGTGTGTGATCATGTCTGTGAGTGCATAACTAAATGTATGTATATGTATATAGTTATATATATATATATATTATATATATATATATTATATATATATATATATTCACATATATATATACGGACATATATATCTATATATGTATATATATGTGTGTGTAGGTATGTGTGTGTATATATATATGTATATATATATATAATTATCGCCAAGCTAACATGGCAGTCCAGAAAAATAGCAAACCTGTGTCCATTGCAAACTTCGAAGAGACAGTCAACAGCGACCCCTAAACTAGTTTCTGAATGTTTGAATCAGCATGGGGAAGCTGATGACCTCCCCTGTTCGAAGGTTGTAATGGACACAGGTTTGTGTAAACCAGATATTGTTGTGAAAGACCAAAACAATAAAGTTTGCTTATTGATCGACATGAGCATCCCCTGTGATCATAATATCTCAGCGAAAGAGTTTGACAAGCTCAGAAAATATAAAGACCTACTCATTGAAATTGAGAAAATGTGGCATCTCAAGGCGGTTACAATACCCGTGATCGTAGGAGCACTAGGAATGATCAAGAAGGGAACCGAAAATTATATGAGAATGATCTATGGCTTACCTTCCCTGCAAGAAGTGCAAAAGATTGTCTTAACTGGTACATCACACGTATTGAGAAGAGCATTGTCGATGTGAGAACTGTTGCTGCTCATGTATTTTAATTTAACTTTAAAAAAAAAAAATGAACGAACTACTGAGTTTGGTTTAATGGCCTACCAATGTATACTATGAGTTTCTTTGCCCTAGGAGTCGGGAAGACACTCGGCAAGAAAAGGAAGCAAATTGGAAAGAAGAAAAAAAAAAGTAATAATAATAATTATAATAATAACAATAATGATAATAATAATAATAATAATAATAATAATAATAATAATAATAATAATAATAATAATAATAACAATAACAATAATAATAATAATAATAATAATAATAATAATAAAATAATAATAATAATAATAATAATTATAATGATGATGATAATAATAATAATAAACAAAATGACAATAATGATAATAGGGAAAATATATAAAATAGTATGGGGCTTTCAATCCAATGTGACCCGCTAGTTGATGATGCTCAAAGAGTAGACGATATTAAAGGAAAAAAGGTATAAAAGAAAGAAAGGAAATCAAGATTATAGTTAGTGCCATGCCTAGGGTTTAAGGCGTGGACGACGAAGAGCTGCAAAAGCTACAAAGCTGCGAAGTTGCTTCAATATCGTCAATGAAGGGAGTAACGATCCTTCCAATATTTGTAGGTGCGGTATCAGCACTAACAATCAAGTTTGAAAAATATGACGGAGAAATTGAAATTCTCGAGCATGGGGGTAGTACATGCTCAAAATATACTCTATTGAGGGTAGCGAGGATTTTGAGATTGGCAGTCAGGTATTAAGTATCGTAGAAAGACACCTTGTGAGATCTTTAACAACAATAGCTGGACAGTACACTTAGCATAATCCGGGGAAGACCCTGCACAATATCCTGGATTACTGTGCCATCTCCAAGGCATGGAAAAGTGCCCTATCCTAGTTCCTTTCCTCTTGCTTAGAAAAGCATATTCAGAGTAGAGCCATTCAGTTTCACCAGTCTTGTCACTGTCGAGCACTTTTTGATAAATATGGTAATTATAATAATGATGATGATGATGATGATGATGATGAAGATGATGATGATGATAATAATAACAATAACAACAATGATAATAATAATAATAATAATAATAATAATAACAATAATAATAATGATCATAATAATAATAATAATAATAATAATAATGATCATAATAATAATGATCATAATAATAATAATAATAATAATAATATAATAATAATAATAATAATAATAATAATAATAATAATAATAACAATAATAATAATGATCATAATAATAATAATAATAATAATAATAAATAATAATAATAATAATGATCATAATAATAATAATAATAATAATAATAATAATAATAATAATAATAATAATAATAATAATAATAATAAGAAGAAGAAGAAGAAGAAGAAGAAGAAGAAGAAGAAAAAGAAGAATAAAGCAGATACTACAGAGGAAATAATTATAGACCAGCCCAGGGCTGATGAAAATGCAGTAATGACTGAAATAATTAATTTAACTGACAGTCAAAGTGAAATACTCAATGAACTAATCATAAACACTGAGGCTGATGAAAATCAAATAGATGAAAACAGTCACACAGAAATTTACCAAACAGAACTACACGATCTAAAAAATCAAATCACGTTTGAATGAATGAAAATTAAAGAAACCAGTATCAATGAACGCAACACTCTCCTAAATATTCGCATCAAAACATGAAAATAATTGTTAAAATCTGCCCTTGCACTTAAGGATATAATGTCAGTTAATGATATTGATATTACAGATCTCAGCCACCTGTATTATGCATCCGCAAACATCTTGATGATTCTATGTGGTGAAAAGATTAGAAAACGACAACATTCCCACGAAAAGCTTTCTTGGCAAGAGCGTATTCAACACCAAATTAAACTACTTAGGTCTGACATAGAATGTTTGAAAACACTTAGGTCTGACAAGACTATCAAACCTAAAATTTAAAAAAAAAAGAAAATTAAAGAAAAAATATAGTATGAAAACCATACTTGACATTGATACCACCATAGAAACCATCAACCAAAAGGTATGTGCTAAAGCTGCCCGCATAGCAAGGTATGAAAGCGCGTTAGATTCTTCATAGAAAACAACATGTTCAAAGATAACCCCAAACATTTTCACAGGAAGATAGGGAAAATACCAGTTACAGTACAGTTTTGCCCATATAAAGAAGTGCAGGATTTTTTGAATAAAATTTGGGCAGAAGAAAAACACACAATAAAAAGGCACATTGGATTGATAGAATATCTACAGACTTAGACTCCTTATAGGAGCAAAAGTTGGAGGATGTCAAGGGAGAAGGTATAAGATCTGCTCTCTAGATGTGAAGTAAATTGAAGTCTCCAGGCAAAGATAAAATTCCTAACTTCTGTTTGAATTCCTTCCCAGAGAGACATGAACTGCTAACAGAACTTTACCACGATGCTTTGCAACATCCTAGAATGATTCCCCCTTGGTTAGTTAATTATTTAACTACCTCCCAAAAATAAAGAAACAAATGAACCAAAAGGTATCCACCCATAACCTGCTTAACAACAATGTATAAAATGTTAACATCTGTTCTGACTGAAATGCCTGGGATGTATAAAATAGCTCCTACTCTGCGAAACGTTTTGTCTATAAACATGAGATCATGGAGAACCACACAGATTTTGAACAGTGACAATGGATCTCTAAATGCTGGAGATGTAAGAATTTCATGCGGTATTTTCCAAGGTGACTCACTATCACCACTCCTCTTTTGTCTAGCGTTAATACTTCTCTCAAAATTGCTCAACGATGCATAATGCGGTTATAAAATGTTTGATAAAAATATAAATCATCTCCTTTACATGGATGATTTAAAACTCTGCAAAAAATTACCAACAACTCAAGGGCTTACTAACGATTGTTAAACAATTCGATTATGACATCAGGATGCAATTTGGCCTCGATAAATGTGCAAAATCTACATTTATCAATGGAAAATAATGATAAATATCTAACGTTGACCTTGATCAGCAGAATGTCATAAAAGAGTAAGAACCAGTGGACAGCTATAAGCACCCAAATGTAATTCAAGGAGACGGGGTCAAACATTCAGTGACGAGGGAAAGGATCGGAAGAGAATATTATCGCAGGGTGAGTGCAATACTCAAGAGAGCTGAATGCAAGAAACAGGATCGAAGCGATCAATGCTTTAGCCACATTAGTCGTGACTTACAGTTTCAATATCATTCACTGGTCAATTATTGAAATAAGTAATCTTGACAGAAACAAACGAGAACTGCTGACAATGCATAGAATTCACCAACCTAAGGCAGATACAGAATGACTTTATCTGCCAAGAAAAGAGGGAGGCCGTGGGGTTTTACAACTGGCATTAACAATGAAGATTGCCACAAAAACTCTGAGGACTGAATGTTAGAACCTGAAACCTCTGAGGACTGGGTGTTAAAACCTGTCTCAAAACATGAAAACAAGAAAGCATCATACTCAATGACAAAGCAGGCAAAGTAATATCTAAGTGAAGTCCAAACACAACAAATTCCAGAATTAGACGTACCAGAAACAAGTGCAGTAAAAGCTTAGCGCATGAAACTCCGTGCAAAAACTGCTGTCTTAGATATTGTGACTGATAAATGGCAAGAAAAACCTCTCAATGCCAAATGCCCAAACAGAGCGAACAATACCAATGTTCACAAATCAATAGCTGATGGCTTCTGGCTTAAAATCAAGAACAGAAGGATTTATCATAGCAGCCCAACATCAATACCTATACTATGTACAAAACCAAATATATGACAACCTAAGCATAACACCAGCATCAACTTCCAACTTGTTGTCTGTTGAGATCTCTAGGTGAGATTTGGAGCCAACTTGTACAAATGTAAAGCATAAGTCAAACATTAAGTAATAATAATAATAATAATAATAATAATAATAATAATATAATAATAATAACAACAACAACAATAGCATATCTAGTACTGAGATACTAAATGCTGATAAATCTAGTTGGTCACCTCAAGCATAGACATGGCATATATAGATAGTAAATAGTAGATTAATCTCCATGTATAATATTTATTAAACAGCATATGCATAACACTTCGTCTGTACTGAATTAGACAGGAATTCCGATGACGGCTACTGTATAACTACGAAAAGACTTTAAATATGTATATGAAGGGTTTTTTTAAGTCTTCGTCTACGAAATCTACTCACAAGCATTTGGTCGGCCTGAGGCTATAATAGAAGACTTTTGACCAAGGTGTCATGCAGGAAGGACTGAACCCGGAACCATGTAATTACTACATAGCCACGCCAAGAGGGAGAGAGAGGGGGGGAGGGCATATGTATAATAAAGTCCGGTTAATAATATTTATCATTTAAATTATATCTTAATTTATGTATGCGTATCATCATCGTGTAACGCACGCTATGTGTGTGTGCGTGAGTGTGTGTGTGTGTGCATGTTTGTGTGCGTGTGTGCATACTTGTCTATATTTGGAAAGTATAATTACCTCGTATCTATTGTAAATTGCAAATACATTCCTTTATATCACTACATGTTATACGTGTGAGTATGCACTTATATATTTGCCAATATGACGATAGATGAATATGTTGGTTTTTGTTGTTTGTTTTTTTTTTTTTTGCAAGGTTGTCTGTTGTACCCCTATTCGTACTTTTGCGTGCTCTCCTTTCCTTGCAAATGGGGTTATCTCTATGCATAATGCACTATACATAAGAAATACATTATACAGAATCATCACACGCATGATTAGTTAAGACATTAAAAATTTAAGCCGAATTAGTGGTCATCGGGAAAGAAATACGAAATATATTTGAAATAAGTAGAAAATAATTGCAGTAAAACAAAAACAAAAAATTAAATAAAATATACTAGAGAAATTTAAAGTTGCTCCGAACTGGAATTCTGATGGCAACATACTTGAACACAGAATTTGCTTTCAAAAAATAATAAAATATCTTAAATACTTGAAAATATCCTATTCTAAATATTACGAATTGATGTCTTCAAAACTGTGGTTTTCTTTTCGCTTTTGTTTTTTTCTTAAGAAATTGATTTTATTATATAGAGAATAACATTTCAATACATTCATATATTTTTGAAATAAAAATGTACATTCTCGTTTCATTGTTGAATACACTTTTTAGAATTCCAAAACTATATATTTGTTATAATACATCTAAAGAAAAAATTAGTGATATATGTGTGTGTGTGTGTGTGTATGTGTGTGTGTGTGTATGTGTGTGTGTGTGTGTATGCGTGTGTATTAGCAAATACATACACATAATATACTCTCGCACTTGCATACCTGCATACATATATATATGTGTGTCTGCGTGTGCAGTGTATATATATATATGTATATGTATATATATATATACGCATACAAACATATACGTAATATCCGATGTGCGCTCTTATGTTTTCAATGGATTCATATTTTATTTCAAGAAGTATTTATCAATATTCTTCAAACGTGCTTTTTATCTCTTGCTTTGCAAAACCTTTCATGTTATATCGTCTACTTTACTTACGTTTAGACGTTTTCTTTAAGGAATTTGTTCTCTGTTAGGAAATTCTTCGTATCCAAACAATGGCAATTCCCTCCATCGTAAATATGGCTTTCTTTGTTTACGTTCCAAGAAACTTGATTAGATTATACCACCACTAGTCATGCAAACAGATACAGGTAAATACAAAGAGTCATGCAGGTTTGAATACATTAGCAAACATATATGTGAAGCACTCTCTCAGGTGGTGTATTGAGTTGAATCGTAATCATTTTTCATAGAAGATCAGCTGGCATCTACGTTTAAGGAGTGCGTATACATACATACATACATGGTTCTGAGTTCAATACTCAATACACCACCTGAGAGAGTGCTTCACATATATGTTTGCTAATGTATTCAAACCTGCATGACTCTTTGTATTTACCTGTATCTGTTTGCATGACTAGTGGTGGCAACTTGGGCAAGTGTCTTCTACTATAGCCTCGGGTCGACCAAAGCCTTGTGAGTGGATTTTGTAGACGGAAACTGAAAGAATCTCGTTGTATATATGTGTGTATATATATATATATATGTATATATATATGTGTGTGTGTGTGTACGTATGTTTGTATGTCTGTGTTTGTCCCCCACCAACATCGCTTGACAACCGATGCTGGTGTGTTTACGTCACCATAACGTAGCGGTTCGGAAAAAGAGATCGAAGTAATAAGTACTAGGCTTACAAAGAATATGTCCTGGGGTCGATTTTCTCGACTAAAGGCGGTGCTCTAGCATGGACCACAGTCAAATGACTGAAACAAGTAAAGGATTACATATGAGAGAGTATAGGTGATGTTCGATAACATGTACAGGTCACTACTATGTTGTGTGAATACACAGGAATGATTTTGATAAGTTTTGCACCCGAAATATACCTTCATTTTAAATTTACATTGCTAGACATAAGTTATGAAAAGTCAAATGATTTAAGTATTTATATTGGTACAAACTTCGTTTATCTGCGAATCCATTTAAATACAAACAAATATAGATGCAAATTAAGTGTGTATTAATATTTTATGTTGTCGCTACCTCTAATGGTGTGTATGAAGGCATAATTTACATTTAGTCAAGACTAGATGCATATCATCACACTTTAAATCGGGTTATATATAAATATATATAACCATTATTGTTACGAATTAAGTTTTGCTGCAGTGACATAAGAAGTCTTTTTTTCTCACAGGATCCGTCGCCAAAATGTATTCGTGTCCTGTATTTTCAATTTTAGTAAGAAGTCAATATTGTACAAAAGTTGTTCAAAACTTGATTTAATTCCGATATTTTCACCAAGACTACATTTGTCTCTCCGAAGAATTTACTTCTTCAAATGATCGTCAAGAGGAAACTTATACAAAATAAAGGAATGAAAATAGCATATAAATAGATCACGCAGAGGAAATAGAAAGTAAATCCAAACTCACTAGATACCCGTTAGTTATCCGTATGTCATTTGACCATGTTCATTGACACGGAATATCAGCATAAAGATTCAACAAAATAAAGGAAGAATTTGGCTCATCCTGTGAATAATACGGTTTTTACAATTGTACAAACTAAAATTCGGTGGTGGCGGTATAAACTGCCTGCATCAACTTGCTATAAAAGCGGGTAGTAATTTTACCTTGTACTTATTCTTAGTCCAAGTTTTAAAAAAGTGCAGTTCGATTTTAATAGTTATTTCTTCAAAGGAGCATATTCTACATAGGGAAAACGTAACGGACA
>NC_042998.1:200548250-200585750 GCF_006345805.1 Octopus sinensis | reverse complement strand
GATGAGTTTTTGCAAAGGTAACCATACAGTAGTTAGGAGCAACATACCGCAATTACTAATCAATAATATCATTACTATCGTCGACCACGTAAGGAAGGATACTTTCATGTATACCAACGTTTACTTATACAGCATTGCATAGTGTGTCTTGAGCAGAAAGGTAATGAGTTCCCTGATATACAACAAGATTGGGATCTGAATGACTACTACAACTTTCAGCAACAAGAACATGTTACATAAATGCAAAAATCTCATTGCAAATATCTGCTTTCATCACTCAAATATTCGCTTCAGTTTCCAGTTTATATAAAACAGCAGCAATATCTATACCGTTTGAATTCAATGCGGCGCGAGTAAAAGGAAAATGAATATTTTCATAACGAAATATGGGCTCCAACTATCAAACAAGAAAATGCTAGGATGTAACTAGTGTCTGATCAAGAAACTGGCGAAAATTTAACAGCCTGGATTGGGAAATTGCATTGTGTCTAATGTCATGATAAGCTTTAACAAATAGCGGCTCTATTATAGGTACAACATTGACTTCTTTGAACTTTAATCCCCAGGGGCCAATTATCTCTAGCATAATGTCCAACAAATGTTGCAGGAGGAAATATGTTGAAACAATTCAAATGTAAACCCAACCCAAAATATAAATTCGTCATGATTGAAGGAGACAAAATTCTCCAAATGGGCAAGGAAATTAAATTGGATTATTATATCCTGAAAAGACTAACCGACATGTTCGGTACCTTCTCGATCTTATATATGAATACCAACGTGTACATTTAACTGTTCAGTTCACCGAAAGTGTTAATTAATCGCCAACTATGGAAATATATGCAAAATGCAAATTGAACGCATTCTCTGTCTATAGAAAATTGAAAAATAATCATTTTAAGTACGACTCTTACGGACACAAGTCCTAAAATAATTTGAATAGTGAGTTAGTCGATTTCACCGACCCCAATACTCGACTGATACTGGTTATATCGGCCCAAAAAAATTAAAAGCCTGGTCGACCTCCGTGGAATTTGAAGTTAGAACGTAAGGACGGGCGAAATACACTGATGGTTCAGCTATCTCTCCACTTTAGAAAATTGCGAAATGATGCCAACTATGTCGGAAAGTCCCTTCTATTCTGGTGGATCCGATCGCATTCTAACACGAATAAGATGCTGCTGGTATGCAAAGAAAGACAACAAACCTCTGAAGTTACTAAATTTTGAGACAAAATGAACGGTTAACAATATATTGAAATTCCAAAAAATACGATCTACAATACACCCAAAATTTTGCAGATTTTATCAGCATTAGAACATTTCATGCAGAATATGCAGAAACATTTGTCCTTAAAAGGCGATATAAAATTCAATGATACCATGTGACAATCTACAGGTGAGTTGAATCTAAATTAGTTTTCCATATTAAGAAGGCCAGGCCTACTCATGTCAGTGATGAGATTCTTATACCATGGGGTGAAAACTATAAATTATTCTTGCGATTATGTGGAAGAACGGTATATCATAAAAGAAAAAGAAAAAAGGTAAAGCCTTACAGCAAAAACACCATTGTCGTAACGAAAGCTATAAAAAAGAGATTGAATTAAGCAATTATTAGAAGTCGAAGATCACTTTCCAGAACTTCATGGTCAACAGCATGACATCATTAACGTAGCAATTACTCTCAAGTATATTGCAGACGGAGCCTATTTCACAAGAATAGTCACTGAAGAATGCATACCATATTTTCTAACAAATAATCTGCTGTTTTGCACAACATGGCTATTGAGGTTTAGAATGTATGTACATTCACACAACTTTCTAAATATGACAGCCCAAACAGAAGGAAAAATATTCCAATTCCGAAGCAGATGCTTCAGGCATGGTAGAATGTTATGGAATTAAGAGTATCAGTAACCTCTGGGAAATTATTCAAGATAATACAATGAAGAATCTTAGAAACCAAATCTTAGAAACAGCCTTAACGTATTGCGAACATATCTTTTCAGAACAGTACCAATATATATTTTTTCTTATAAAGATAGTTGGAGTAATAATGAATAGGGAGCTGTATGCAATAATAGTTTTGGATTTCAAAATTCTTTGAGATCAATGACCGCAAAAATCTAATGAAAATACCAAAAGTATAATGCCGCCAATATTCTCTACATGGACACATTTGGTAACGAATTCTCGAGTAATTGAGACACAGAATTTTTGTTTATTCACTTGTTGGTTTGTTGCGAGGAATTCTGGTAACCTGACTTTTGTAATAGTATTATTCAAGAGAATGGCTACATGCGTCTAATCTACCGAATTCAAAGACACGAAGCGGACTGCGTCAATACATTCAATTAAAATATTTGGAAATGTAAACATTTCAAATGATAACGCGTCATTCTCGGATCTGGTTGAAGAAGATCAGCAGCAAAGCTAAGGGCAGAACTTCCAGCTGCTCAAATTGGCTTAGATTTAACAGAAACAAAAACGGAGTACACACCTTTTCTTTATCACTCAGCAACAAACATTATTTCAGAGTGAAAGAAGAGAAATATTTTCTGAATCTCGGATCCTTGGCAATAAACGCAAAAGAGAATATTAATACTCGTAGATCTCATGATTGGTCAGCATACAAAAAACGACAAGGAAATGGAAGTATTTAAATCAGGGCCTTAAACTCTGTTTTTTAGAGCAACAGGAGAGCAGTTTCTGATGTATGGGGCCCCAAAATGGTCCCTTACAAAATATCAACATAACCGGTGAGGTGTACCTACAAAGAAATGTTTCAACAGCGATATACATGTTATAGGGGTGAGATGAAGCAAATGGTGAATGTTATGGCAATCTATGACCAATAACAACCGTACCCTGAGAACAACGACTGAAATTTGTTTTGCGAAATTTGAAGAATGGAAGTCGAGGCAGTAAAACGTTTATCGCTATAGAAACCTACTCATGGCAAAATATCGAGACAATGACCTTAATATCACATATATCAACATGTGCTACCAGACAGTGGGATAATATTGGAAAATATACCTACTATTATGTACGATCTGGCTTGATGGAGAACACTCCATCTTAACGTCCATGTTTGTAGCTAGAAGGAAGATGTGTACGCATGTATGTGTGTTAATATATGAAAAAATAGAGACATGTATGGAAAGGAAAAGATAAAGGATAGAGTAGCAAAGATGGGTTGAATTTTATTAGAAGAGCACATGAATGTGTGTAGTATGTTCGAATTTAATATGTGAGCTTATGAGTCAAATAAAATGGTAACAATAACATACTATTGTAGAGGTAACAATGGGAAAAATTGTGTAGTGAAATATATTAAAATTTTCATATTTTAAACTGGACATTCTGGGAATAGGACTTTGCTAAGATGAGAATATTGAATCGATGAAAAATATCTTTTGGACAATGGCCAAATTAAATTAAGCAGAAACAACCCTTAAGCTGTTGCCAGGATTTCTATTGCTGCACTAAACGGCACATCCTTTAGTGCACACCACACACACACATGCATACACACATAGTCACAAGCACATACACTCACACACATATACACACACACACTTGCATACACAGACTTACACACGTACACACACGCGTAAACACTCACATAAACACACTTACAAGATAAGTTTATTTGGAAGAATGAGAGAACTGTTAAATATTATATTGTGTGTATTCTAATTTCTTGTAGACCTTTTTTTTTCATCAATTTCTGTAGTTCTTGAAATGTTTTTGGTGAAAAACAAAGCAACCAGCACAATTTTATTTTGTTTTCCGTTTTATACTTTGTACCGACGAAAAGCATGCATTAACAAAATATCTTTACATATTGATATTTGTTATGCTGCTTCTTGTGTTGATGGAAAACAAAACATAAGGTAAATCATAGTAGTTCATTTAGGTGTTATTTTTGTAGTTATAGAATCCATGGCATAACAAATCTCGAGTACGAAGTTGATTAGGTGCAGTACTTAGATCTAGTAATTCAAATATATTCTTCTTCCTGGATCCATAGGTGTCTATGCTTTATCGTATGAATTTGTTTGTTAGTCTGTACCTGCGCTCGGGGTTAACCGTCTCGTCAGTACGATTTTCTCTATTGTCATTTTGGCTCTACCTTAAACGGGTAAATCATAACGCATTGTTAATGCTGTGCATGAGTTCAAATGTAGAATAATACTGTTCTGATTGTCTTTCGAGGTTATTGAAATAACTTTTGGAAATAACATAGTCGGTTAGAGATTGCTACATATACGCGGTATTTAGTTTCAAGTGCATGGTGTATGTTATTATGCGTTCTTTGTATTTTGTTAACATTTCTTGTAAAGTTATCGTTGTCTGATGAAAAGCTGTTACAACACGTAATCTATGTAACGTTGGTTCATCTCCCTGTTACTCTTTTACTCTTTTACTTGTTTCAGTCATTTGACTGCGGCCATGCTGGAGCACCGCCTTTAGTCGAGCAAATCGACGCCGGGACTTATTATTTGTAAGCCCAGTACTTATTCTATCGGTCTCTTTTGCCGAACCGCTATGTGACGGGGACGTAAACACACTAGCATTGGTTGTCAAGCAATGCTAGGGGGACAAACACAGACACACAAACATATACACACACACTTATATATATATAATATATATATATTATATATATATATATATATATATATATATATATATATATATATATATATACATATATATACGACAGGCTTCTTTCAGTTTCCATCTACCAAATCCACTCACAAGGCATTGGTCGGCCCGGGGCTATAGCAGAAGACACTTGCGCAAGATGCCACGCAGTGGGACTGAACCCGGAACCATGTGGTTGGTTAGCAAGCTATTTACCACACAGCCACTCCTGAGCCTAGTATTGATTTTGCATGCATTGCATTAATTCGCTTCTTTGAAGGTACTGTATTGTGTTTTGTATGTAATGTGTATACGTTTTATCGGGTAGCCCCAAAGTCATCTCTGATTTAGTAGACATAGTCAAAAGTTTTCCAGTCACGATTCTCCAACATGATCTAGTACTATGTCCAAGTTTACTTTACCAAATGTGTTCTTCTTGTCTCAAGAGAGTATGCTGTTATGGGGGAGGATGTGTTCGATATCTTGGTAGATCAGTCAATAATATATGTATTCCGGCATTAACTTATATATTTGCTGTTCGGTTGGTTGTTTGGTGTTTGTTTAAAGTATTCTATACTGTCCGGGTGCAGAAGGGTTTCATAAGTTTCACGTTTAATAGCGCTTAATTCATTTGAGTCACGATAGTATTTGGCTGAATTAAGGACGGAGCCGTCTTTATGTAATTTCTAGGGCATGGTGGATATCTATGCTGTTACTATAGAGATGTGTATATTTGTATGTATTCTTTCTCCCTATATTTGCATGTTGTTTTGTGATCAGACATACGGGACGAAAAGACGCATCCTCACACGGCAAAATATAAGCTACGTGATATACAGACCGTTAGTGCACATGTCCTGTTATGTTAGTAAGCCCATACATACGTTGGAACATGCATATATACCTGTATAGAAACATATATACGTACATGTATATATAGACAGACAGTTAGAAAGATAGATGGATAGATAGACAGACAGACAGACATACAGGCTGTTAGGTAGGTAGGTAGGTAGGTAGGTAACTAGGTCGGTTGGTAGATTGAAAGAGAGATAGATAAATAATAAATAGATAGCCAGCGAGACAGATAGATAGATAGATAGATATATAGATAGATAGATAGATATGTTTCTTTATTAGCCACACAGGGCTGCACACAGACAGGACAAATTACAAGGTAGAGCTTTTCTTTTGGGGGTAAAAAAAAGGGGGTTTGGTTTTCGATCAAAAGGGATCGTAAAGGGAAAGAAAGAAGCCCAAAAAGGGGGGAATGAAATTAAAAAAGGGGGGGGGGTTGATCAGTAGGGATCGTTATCTCAGAAATGTTAATATGAATTGTAAAGGGGAGGACAGGTGAGGTTTACCCGTGGAACGAAAAGCCTACGGAAAAGACCACGGTAACCTCGGTCAATGAAGTCACATGTTATATTTCTTTTTTTTTCTTTTGCAAATAAGCAACTCTCTGTATTAATTTTTACGGTTCATAGAATCATAGTCAAGGCGGCTTCGTCATTCATACGTGCCATCCTTGCTATATTCACCCATATTTTTTTAAAACATTCACTAGACAAAACTTGCCTCTCTACTCTCACTTTCCTCTTCAAGTGATACTTGAAGAAGTTGATGAGAGATTGACCAGAGAGGAAAGGGTTTATCTCTAATCCTTTCAGGCGCGTCCACCAGATACATTCTTTCGCCATAGCCACAAGTATGATAAAAATAGCTCTTCCTTCCCGTTTGAAAGAAGGAGGCGTGACGATATTAACGATAGACTCGGCTGATAAACCGACACGTCCCACATGTGACAGCAGCCGTTCGACATAAGCCCACAGGTCGGAAATTGCTGGGCACTGCACGATTGCATGCAGAGCGGTTTCGTCGCTCTGTCCGCATCTCGGGCAGGTCGGCCCCGTGTTTCTCGAGCCATGCCTATAGAGCTTATCCCGAACGGGTAGCGCTACTCGGTAGCACCGCCAGAACAGGGATCTCTGGAAGTTGTCCATAGGTCCCGGCCCAAAAGTCGTTTCAAACAGGCGGGTCAGGTATTCCTCGTCGACGCCCAGGTTTGCCCCAAGATCGTCGTCGTACCTCCCCTCCACTAATCCCCTATAGAATGCTTTGGTTGTGTTGAAGTCACTCAAGGTCGACCCGGGACGGCAGAGTTGCTTGAGAGCAACGCGACACTCGCGGTGCCATTCGCCCTTCCTCGGCCTCTTTTTGATCCTCGACTGCAGTTCGGTCATGGAGACGAGCTGCGGGAACGCGTGCCTCACAAACGGCGACCACACCTGTTCACCGTCGTCTACATAGAGCCGGAGATGTCGCAGTCTCAGCGCGTGTCTGCGCATCATCAACCACGGCATGCCCAGCCTTGCTTTTAACGGTTGTTGACAGCAAATGGATCGCCTGACCATCGGGACGCATCCTTTCCACAAGAAGCGGAAGAAAATGCGTTGTAGTTTGGTGATGGTAAGGTCGGGACAAGGTACGACGGTCAGGTGGTTGTAGATGATGGACGCGATGTACGTGTTCGCCACCTCCGCCCGACCTTTTAGGGACAGTTTCCTAGATAGATAGATAGATAGATAGAGATAGATAGATAGATAGATAGATAGATAGATAGATATAGATAGATAGATAGATAGATAGATAGATGAAATTTTCTAAAACCAAAATGTATAAATGCGACGGATTGCCAAGCCAAGAAGTACTCATGTATGATGATGAAAATTTCAAGAGATCAATTCGAAAATCAGCTCTACACCAAATATGAAGAAAAATTTCAATGCCCAACTTATTAAGTGCAAGCCTGATGAAATCTCTGAGACTGAAATCCGCAATAGAAAAAGATCACAGTTCATGCAACAACACAACAAATTATTCAAAAAATTGTGACGTATATAAGTGTATTTTATTAAAATGTTCAGGTGTAACACTGCCCTTGCTTCGCATAGTACATCATTACGCATGGCTTGTAGGTTGACAGGGATTATATGAAATTAAATAACAATTTCACAGAAAATTCAAATAATACCAGAGAAAATCGACATCTTTGTTCACATGCAAAGTAACCATAAGAACTGAATTTACTGGAAGAGAACATTAAAAGCCTAACACTAACAAGACGTAACTAAACATTTTTGCATACTTTCAGTCAGCATTAAACTACGACACAAGCTACAAAACTGCAACCGCAGCAGAAGGCTACTGAAATTCAAGATTACAATGGATACAACACAACAAATTCGATAAAGCTGGCATTACAAAAACACGCTTCATTTTATACTCGAATAACTATAGAACACTGCATCACAGGAGAAATGCTAGAACTCAAGAGAAAATTATCAACGTGGAATATATAAATATAAGATATCTTATGTTACAATTACCATCACTATCTATTTCCTACCAGGGACATGCTGCCTTCTATAACTTCATACGCTTCTGGATTCTCTGATGAAAGGAAATGCAAGTGCATGGAATTGATTTATGTACGAAAGAAAACAAAAAACACCAAAGTTTACGCAATATTTTCGAGACCGATATCAATACATATAACCAGCATAAACATTTTTTGCCAACACAAACGCATAACTCACCAGTCTTAGCAAAATATTCCCCTCTTCAACAGTCTTCATTCCTTGTTCTGCAAACAAGTAAAAACTGACTCCAAATGGATAGCATTCCTAAAAGCACTCCAATCGAATCGCCTAAAGCACTATTTCAAGTTGCCTGAAAAGCAAAACACTAACAAGCTAAGAAAATACTCCATTGGATTTGTTACTCTTCGTTGCACAAAGTTAAATTACTCTAAATCACAATAATCAACTAAATAGATACTGAAATTCACGCGTTAAGCCAATTATTTGTAGAAGTTTCCAAATCGTATATGAGAAAGCATCAGGAATAAGAACAATCACTGGATATTTTTGGAGGTAGTTGAAGTGTTTACACTCAGGTCATTAGTCTACTATTATGGTCAAACTATGAACTCCAAGAATTAGGTTGAACACTATAATCTTGGTCAACACTAAACACAAGATAAAATGAAAGAAAATAGAAATAAAATTCAAAATATTACTACTTCATGAAAGAAATGAAAAAATGTAAATCAGAAAGCAATGAAAACGAGGAGAAATCAAAAATTATCCGCACTTTCACCATAACATATCTTTATTATCATCACATTGCATTCTGTGACAAAAATGAGGGGAACTAAAAAATTATCCGTACTTTCACTACCACATAACGTAATATTGCCACACTGCCTTCTATGGATGCGTGCTTTTAATCGGTTCTATTGTGGTCACGTGATCGAAGTTTGAGCCTGATCACTCCATTTTTCTTTCTGGCTTTACAGTGTAAGCATGGCCGCTGCACTAGCAATGTGCACCAAAGAACAAAGAGCAGTGATCCGAGAGATGGTAAGAGTGAACCGGTTCACCATTACCATCTCTCGAGCTTGCTGAATCTTCTCGTCAGTGGTGGAGGTTGACGGACGTCCTGCTCTCTCTCTTCGTGCGTCACGCTTGTCTGGCCACTTCTAAACATCTCGATCCTTTCATATACACCTGTACCCAGTAGTGCCCTCTCCCAGTTCTGTGCTAAAAGCTTCCAATGAATTTCAACACCTGACACACCTTCCGACCAGAGAAATCGGATCACTGCTATTTGTTCTTCTTTGGTACACATTGCTAGTGGAGCGGCCAGAACGAAAAACGGCGTGGCTCAAACTTCGATCACGTGACCACAATACTACCAACTATAAGCACGCATGCGTAGAGGGCACTGTGACAGTAATAAAGATGGCATGGGAAAAGTTCGGATAATTTTTCAGTTCCCCTCGTGATTGTATGAATGTAAAAGCTGGAAGAAATATATTTGCATTCCTTGTGTATCGGTTTTCTTCTCGTTGTTCATCCGCTAGTTGCTTTCATCAAATTTACTAATGACCCAAAACGGTACAGGTGTGTAACATTTGTCTCACTTATACTAAAAATTAAAGCTACATTTCCTAATGTAAGACTGCTGGTATGATATAAACATATTCCTAGAATTCAAATCTGCTTGGTACAGATTTTTTTCATTGTCGTTTTGTATTTTGTCTGACAGAGAGTAACGCACATATAAAACCACACATACAGCACACACATAACTTGATGCATAGATATATGTATTTATATATATATAAATACACAGATATGTGGTTATAATACAAGTATATAAATCTCTTTCTCTCTCTCTCTCTCTCTCCACCTCTCTCTCACTAGGTACATATACGGGCATATACTCATTCATACATACAAACATACATATATGCATATCGTAGATACTGACATTTATGAAAACGTTGTAAAGCTATTAAGTGAGGGTGGGTGAAATGGGAAGGTATAGTTTACTTCTCCTCTATCAATGTTATTTCCAAACCAAATGTAGCAATTAATTATGTCTCAAATTTTTAGTCTAAACTCAAATTATTCCTCAGTTCAGCAGTATTTACCACTATAATATGGCGCTGGCTTGCCATAATGCTTGTGCATTAACTATTTAGGAATGCTTCCCATTAATAATTAACATATCGTCTTTCAAACTTTTAGAACGTTTTAAGTTTATACCTAATTACGATGTAATTCGTTTGGCGGTGCGATCATTAGTCATTTCTAATAAACTAATTGCCTCCTTATAACACATGGAATGCATGCAACTAACTAATATTATCTATAGTTTGGGAAATAATTTTCTAAGAAGTGTATTTGTGTCTGAATCATTAACTGTACAACACCGAGATGTTAGATCACAACTCTCCGTGTCACAGCACCTAAATGAAGCAGCAAATTCGTGTTACTTTCTGTCTGTGCATTTCAGTTAAAGCTAATATGTGTGTAAAGTCAGTAGATAGCTGAAAATTCTCAAGAAGCTGAAAAAAAGGAAAGAAGCTATTTTAATTATGCTCGCAAATATATTTTGCTCAATACGTCTATCATTCTTTACTTTTCCTATCTATCTAACAAAGAAGCACACACACACACTTGTGTATATATGTGTATTAGTATTCGTACATACCTATATTTTCATTTACTTTACTCTTTCGATCGATCGATATGTAAATAGATAGGTAGATTGATATATATATGTATATATATATATATATATAAAGTTAATCTAAACATGAAAACACAAAGAGAAAACACAACACAACAACGCGAGGACGTGGAACAAATATAGTATTATAGGATACTCAGGAAGGAAGGGAAGAAGGAGGGTTTAACGTTTCGAGCGGAGCTCTTCGTCAGAAACATAGGAAAAGGAAAGATCCAGAGAATGGAAGACGGAGGAAAAAAATCGCTAACGGTAGATAGATAGATATAAATAGACAGCCAGACAGATAGGTATATATATATTCTTTTTTTCTGTTCTTTTACTTGTTTCAGTCATTTGACTGTGGCCATGCTGGAGCACCGCCTTTAGTCGGAAAAGTCGACCCCGGGACTTATTCTTTGTAAGCCCAGTACTTATTCTATCGGTCTATTTTTTGCCGAACCGCTATGTGACGGGGACGTAAACACACCAGCATCGGTTGTCAAGCAATGCTAGGGGGACAAACACAGACATACACACACACATACACACACATATATATATATACATATATACGACAGGCTTCTTTCAGTTTCCGTCTACCAAATCCACTCACAAGGCATTGGTCGGCCCGGGGCTATAGCAGAAGACACTTGCCCAAGATGCCACGCAGTGGGACTGAACCCGGAACCATGTGGTTGGTAAGCAAGCTACTTACCACACAGCCACTCCTATATGTATATAGATAGATAGGAGATAGATATATACATAGGTAGATAGATATATAGATATATAGATAGATAGATAGATAGATAGATAGATAGATAGATAGATAGATAGATAGATAGATAGATAGATAGATAGATAGATAGATTAGATAGACAGATAGATAGAACATACAAGGTCTCTGATACTTCACACGTGGAACAGAAGCCTGACATCTCAGATACACTGCCTTCAGAGAGAAGATAATGTGTGTCACTAAGTGAAACACTTCTGACACCAGGCATATTCGACGTGGAAGTACATATGTCAGGTTACATGCAACGCAGAACAGACCACGGAATGCGGAAGCAAGGAGGAATAACGCGCTTTATCGGTGAACATCTACAACAAATATCCTCCTCTCTTACTCCAGCACAGTGTACGATACACTAACAATGCATGTGATACATCTCAGTTTGATAATAGGCATTATCTACCATCCTCCTCGTGCGTGCAGCCATCAATGGAGATTACTTGAGGGATGCTTTGTCATTCACAAATCAAACTTTACGTGAGGCCAGCTCACAGGCCATTGTACTACTAACAGATGACTTTGATTTTGCTACTCTCAGCTGGCAGGAGTGCTATATCCAGCCTGGAACTAAACAACTAAGCAGGAGGTATATGAAAGCTTTCCTAAATACCGCTAGATATATCCTCGTTTAACAAGCCATTACCTGTCCAACTAGGGAAAAATAACATTACTTGACCTAGTCTTTACGACCAATACAGACTTCAATCACAACGTTCACTTAATTCCTACTATTTGTCACCCTGCTACTTTATACAATTATTTATATATGGTTCAAAGAGGGCAATGTACACAATAAGCACCAAACATGAACCAGAAGTTTAGGGAGGCCAAGTTGAAAGATATCGAAACTGAAATCTTAAAAAAATAACTAGTCCCATCATATTGGCATCCTCAGTATGAACAAAAGAATGTAGTTTTTATACGAAGAGTTGAGCAAGATCTGTCGAAAGTACTCCCCATATAAACACACCTATTCCCGTAAGAACTCGATTGCATAGGATAGACGGATAGAGCCATTGTCTATCTAGTACTGCATCTTTACCTTGTATTATTTCGGGGTCGATAAAAGAAGTACCATTGTAACACTGCGGTAGATGTAATCGATTTATCCCCACACCCGAAAGGTGCTTATAGTAGAATGGATTATTATTGTTGCTGTTGTTAAGGCGGTGAGCAGGCAGAATCGTTAGAACGCTGGACGAAATGCTTAGCAGTATTTCGCCCGTTGCTACGTTCTGAGTTCAAATTCTGCCGATGCCGACTTTGCCTTTAATTCTTTCGGGGTCGATGATGTAATCAACTTAATCTCTTCCCACAAATTTGAAGCCTTGTGCTTCCACTAAAAAGAATTATCAACATCATCATCATCATCATCATCATCATCATCATCATCATCATCATCATCATCCGCATCCCCCTCCTCCTCATCATCATCATCACCATCCTTCTTCAATCATAATCATTATACTCATTATAGTAGGTAGCAGTAGAGGGAATAGTTGTAGTATTAGGGGTAGTACTAGCAGTGATAGTAATAGTGGTAGTAGTAGTGGTGGTGGTGTTTACCTTTGTTATTCTCCTTGTTGTTTTGTTGATTGTAGTTGTTGTTTTTTTTCTCTCTCCCACTTACATTTTTTTTATTAAAAAAAAACACTTTTACTGTACAATAATCATGTAAATCTGTGCTACCACAAAACTAATTAACGCACATAATGAAACTTAGATGTTGCTGAAAAACAATATTGTCACCATCATCACTAATAACGCAATCAGCACCTAACACATTATCTTTATCAGTACCAGTTCTTTTCTCTATCAGCCGCAACGTAATCAACGCTAGCATCATCGCAAAAACCACAAGCATTTTTATTACCATCATTCCTATCGTCCTCAATATCACCCTCATCACCACCACCACGATCATCAGCTCCAATAATGAAGCAGATAATAAAACATCTTAACCAACGTTAGTTGTGACAATTAGAACACACGTCTGCAATGATACTTTTACGTTGCCGTTCGTGTTGCTAGAAAGAGCGGTTAAAATTTTCTCACCAATACCTTGCATGAATATGATTTTCCATTTCTGGCAAACGGAGTAAAAATAACTGGATTGAAATGTCCGAAATGCTCTCCATCATGGATTTACTCGATTAGGACACAAAAAGTAGCTAAACAACAGAAACAATAAAAATATTTCTAACCTAAGAATATTGTTTTAAAATATAGTAAATATATAAACAAAGTACAAAAAATGTCTCATGGTAGTAAAAAAAAAATTGTCAAAATAAAATGGAGGGTAGAGTTGAGTGTATCACACGAATAGGAAACATATGAAAATAATCAATATTATCGATATTTCAACTAATGATAATCAGTTCAAGTAAATTACTTGCTCGAGTTATTGTTTCCTTAAATTCTTGACATTTTTTCACTGTTCGTTGTTATTTATGTTCTGTTACAATGTCTTTCATTTCGCAGCTTTTGCGACTACATTCATTATCTTTATCAAAATGAAAATGAAAAAAAAAAGTAGTACCTATATAATCCTCTGGGGAGGGAGGGGAATCATCTATAATTGTACTACAGTGGAGAAAATTTGACTGCAACTCCTATTCAGTTAAGATTTGAAATAATACACGGCTCTCGTAGTTTTGTTATATAATATATAACTAACTTTAAAATTACGATTTTCATGACTTATATTTTTTTACGTAAATAACATTGTGTTCGATAACTCAGAAGAAATATCCAAACCGTATCTCTGATATTTAATTCTTGGCTATACACACTTACACCTGCATGCTAGAGCTCATATTAGGCATACACGTTTTGGCATGTGCATGTGCGTGTGTACATACATACATGCATTCATATATATTGAAGGCGGCAAGCTGGCAGACACGTTAGCGCGCCGGGTGAAATGCTTAGCGGTATTTCGTCTGTCGTTACGTTTTGAGTTCAAATTCCGCCGAGGTCGACTTTACCTTTCATCCTTTCGGGGTCGATAAATAAAGTACCAGTTTCGCACTGGGGTTGATGTAATCGACTTAATCCCTTTGTCTATCCTTGTTTGTACCCTCTATGTTTAGCCCCTTGTGGGCAATAAAGAAATATATATATATATATATATATATATATATATGTATGTGTGTGTGTGTGTGTGTGTGTGTGTCTATATGTATATGTATATGTATGTATGCATGTATTTATATATATAATAGTAGCTAAGCCCAGTTTCAGCCGGTCTGCTTGGTTGATGTGGTTGGGATCATTTTCGTTTAGGCATAATCTTTAACAGCGTTTCTCAACCTTATCATTTCGGGTCCTCTGTTTCGATTGGAGCCCCCAGTTGTATGAACATTTCCTGACTCTCCGTCCTTTGTCAGAAAACAACTTCAGGAGTTGTGAAGAACGTTTCTTAGAACTATTCTATTGGACCTCTGTCTTATCATTAAAACATTGATTTAATTATGAACATAGTACGAAATTATACTCTAAACCCTATTTTTGTAAGCAGTTGTATCCGTAAAAACTTTTATTTGCAGAAAGCAGAAATTGAAAGAAAATATACGAAATGGACGTGTGTGTGTATGTGTGTGTGTGTTTGTGTGTGTGTGTGTGTGTGTGTGTGTGTGGTGTGTGTGTGTGTGTGTGCGTGCGTACTTGCGTACTTGCCATGGTATAACATTTTTACGATAGTTGATTCATGGAAAAGATTATGTTAAATTTTTGAAATGGAAATATATGAATGAAAATTAAGTTAAGGCCTCTACATGGTAGCTCGACCTTTATGAAACAGCAGCCAAATCTCCCTCAAAACACCCTATTATCTTAATCCGACAATTCTGCCTATTATGTAGTTTGAATGGGAAACTGTAACTAAAGATTAAGATTATTAACCCCACAAAGAGTTGCAAGAAGTGATACAGCATAGCGAAACTTTTGGCTGACTGTCATCCTGTCCATTTCGTTCATTGTCATCTCTACTCATTAGAAATTCATGAGTCAACATATAAAGTGTCCTTTTTAATCTTTAGATTAAATGACTGGGTGTGATATCGAAACGATTGATCAGGAGGCAGTAGAAGATCTGCCATCACTACTGCTGCAACAACGAGTTTGAATAGACTTTCACAGCCTAGACAGTAGCACGCCAACATATACTAATATTTTCAGGGCGTCTAAGCTGGATAAGATAAGTAGAAGAGGAACAGCCGATTAATTCAGTCTCTAAGAAAAGAAAGCCCATTATCCAATCCACATGCTTTCACAACTTACACCCTATTAAATCCTTGTAGGCTCTTGAACACTCAAAGTTTTGTTAGAATATATTTACCCAAATCATAATAAGGTAGATATGATTCTAACTTGTTAAACATATACTGAAATTCACGAGCAAGCCAATGCAAAACTGAAAATAAGTCATCAATACAGTTCGAAGAAAAACTTTTCCGTAATCAATAAAACCTTTCAGCCATTGGAGGATATATCTATTGAGGTAAATTCAAGCAATTGATCGAGTTTGAAAAAGTATGCGAAACAAATCCGTGTTAATTCATTGAGACATTAACTGATGCAATGATTTGATATATTTTATGAAAGTGCATCCAGGTATCAGGTTAAAATAACAGAGTTCAGTCAAGTGGAAATGAAAAATAGGAAATGAAGCATTCGTAATTAACTGGTTTCGTTATCAAATTTCCATCATTATACAATATGTAAATACTGATTAATGAAAGTGTGCGTGTGCGAACTGATGAGGTGCAGACACGCAGACACACACACACGCACACGAACACACACACAGAAACACTGACACACACACACAAACGCACATATACTGACACAAAGACACAAACACACACTCACAGACGAGTGGGTGATTGTATGTATATATTATATGAATACATAAATGTACATATATACATATATATATATATATATATATATATATATATATATATATATATATGAGTGTGTGTGTGTGTGTGTGTGTGTGTGTGCGTGTGTGTGTTTGTGTGTGTGTATACGTGTATATATATATATATATACATATATAGGTTCCCGGACTACCTTTGTAAAATGCCAACAGGTAATAACACGGATGCGGGCGTAGATGGAGCTACCACTGACATTCATGGGGCAACGTGCCCTGTGAAATTTCTGTCTGGGTTAAACTTGAGTCTGCTACAGAAATATTGAACATACTGTGGCAAGTTTACGGAGACGAGGAAATTGGTTGTACACAATGTTTCGAGTGGCATGTGCGCTTCAAAATTGGAAGAATATCCCTGGAAGGTGATGAGTGATTTGGAAGAACTACTACGAGCCTCACCCCCGGAAATGTGTATTGTGCATCGATGATTTGTCCCCCAGGACCAGGCGGCCAATCGAAAGTTCTACTGCGGCGTTTTTAAGTGAGGGAGGACATTCAGCGAACGCAACCGGATTTGTGGAGGACTAAGTAGTGGATACTTCATAGTGACAATGCAGCTAGTCGCCAATCTCTCCTTACTCGTGAGTTTCTCGCCAGAAACGACATGGCATAGCTTACACATCTACTCTATTCAGCAGATTTAGCATCTGCCAACTTCCGTCTCTTCTCCGAATATAAAAATGTACTTGAAATGTCTTCGTGTTAACACCGTTCTCGTGATCGAGAGCGAATGAAAGAAGATCCTCAACTCACCTGCAGAATATTATTTCCAGGTAGGATTCTAAAAGTGGTAGGACCGTTGGGACAGGTGTATTACTACGCAAGGTGACTATTTGGAAGATGATGTTAAAACATATGTGAATAAGTTATATTAAACATAAACAGTCCGGAAACGTTGTGATACAACTTCATATATATATATATATATATATATATATAGGGAGAAAGAGAGAGAGAGTGTGTGTGTGGAGGAAAGAAAGGGAGAGAGGAGTAGATACATAGAAGAAAAGTGGCTAGGAGGGCACACAAATCACAAATTATAGTTATGAAAAGTAAAGTCAGATAAGGCAGAGAAGTATATATTAGACAATGTTTAATAAAATGTTACCGGTTTCGATGTATCCATCTAATCAAATTTTATCGATATTAGAAAGAATTTCGGGAGAGTCAGAACAACCATTTTTAGCGGGAATTTAACAGTTTGTACTCAATTTTGAGTTCTTAAGAACTCAAATTTGGATACAAACAACGGTTGTCGACGGGATTTTTTTCAGTTTCTGTGTACCATATTTCCTCACATGGCTTTATTTGGACTGAAGCTATAGTTGAAGACACTTACCCAAAGTGCAACGAAGTAGGACTGAACCCAGGAGCAAGCTTCTTACCACACAGTCTTGCCTTGCGCCAATAAAAAGTTGCGAACTGTGTGTGTGTGTAAAAAATAAGGCAAGTTAGAAAAATGCTAAAAAAATTTTATCATGAATTACATCTTGTAACTGTTAGTACTGGCTTCAGTCTTTTCGACGTTTTTCAACTAGAGGTAAATCAAAGGTAGATATTAATTAAGAAGCAAAATTATTAATTTGAGGAAAAAATTTTACGAAATGTTTTGTAAATATTTCCAGTCTTCAAATAGATAGGACGATTCCTTTTTTTTCTCTTTTGTCTTCATTTTTTGTGTCTCACGCTGTTTTCCTTTGTGATGGTTCGGTAGGAAGTAGAAGATCTGAAAAATAGCGTTGAAATGTGCAGAGATATATATGGTACTGAAGTTTGTCGGTTTAAGCAGCAGCAGCAGCAGCGGATGAAGTAGGAGGTGATGAAGAAGAAGGAGAAGAGGAGGAGAAGAAGAAGAAGAAGAAGAAGAAGAAGAAGAAGAAGAAGAAGAAGAAGAAGAAGAAGTAAATATGGGAGTGGTATGACCCAGTAATAGAGACTGTCCGTAGATTGCACTTTAATTGTCAACTGACCTAAAAGTGACTTGTTCTGGCTGGAGCAGTAATGGTAGGAACTATTCTAAATAAATTAATGAGTAGCAACTCTTCTTAATGTATCTAACGTTTTTAATATTTACGTGGATATTATTCTAAGATCCTTGTAGTAGTGTTTGTGGTGGAATCATTCAAAAGAGGTTTATATTTTGCGGCGATAAAATATGATTCTTTGCTAATTCGCTGATTAGAGGTTGCATCGTTCTTAAATTTATAGAGGGGCAAATTCTAAAGTTGGGTTGTTCATTATTGGCGCAAATATCGATGCCAACTTTTCGCAAATGTCGATGTATTCCCGTATTTTAATCTGGGATCTATGTACGGTCATCCTCTGGCATAGACTGGTTTTAGTTTGACCAACATATTGCTCCTGACATCCTGAAAAACTTCACACATATATCAGGTTTTGACCCTATTTGAACTACGACTTCTCAATTAGGTTGACTCATATATCACAGGCAGGCCTTCCGCATCTTTGTTTCTTTTAATGTCGTTTACGATGTTGTTGACGAGTGTACATGGGTTTCGTGTTAGAATACTTATCACTGACTTGGGTTGTCTTATGCTTTTTATAATGGTTTGCGTTTGGAGGATTTGACTCATTCTATGGTCCCTTTTTAGTAAAGGAGTGTACAGGAGGATGGTTTCTAAGGCCTCCTTGTTTAGGGAATTGTGTGTTGATATGTATGTTAGAGCTTTTGGCTGTAATTCATTCTTTAGTTTGTGATGTATGTGTCCGTGGGTGTTGAGTTGTGTGGTACGTTGAAAACGTATATCAATTAGTGATAATGTGCGTATACTTTAGCTCACGTGGTCGTGTGTCACTGGTGCTTTTATCAGATACTATCTGATAAAAGCACTAGTGACAGACGACTACGTGAGCTAAAGTGCAAATCAGATTTCTTACTTTAGCATCAGGTTTCTTACTGCGGTTAGCCTTCTATTTTAATTGCTTATAAACCCATTTCTGATCCTGCTGTAAAAATCACTTGATCTTATATTGTTCAATCCAATCAACTTTCCTGTTAATTTTGGTAGCTCTCACCAGCTGTCTTTCTTTCAGCTCTTCAAGGATTGCACTTATCAACGTTCTAGTTTCTGTTATTTCTTGTTCTTCCTGATTTCCTTTTTTTTACTTTCAAGGACGTTGATAGGCTTTCATTATTTCCTTATTGTTTGCTTTATCCTTCTTTGCAGTCTCTACGCTTCCCCTTATACAATTTGCTTCCTAATTAGATTATAGAAGCATTAATAAATCCATTCGTTCCACCGATATTATCTATCTTAATTTCTTTCAGTATTATATTCACCACCCGAGTCCAAAATGTTGTCCCCTTTCATGAATCCATTTACTTCCACGCCTAACCTTTTCTCATTGATACCAGTGATGTCTTCGATAATTCCTCTCTTCTTATTTCTCAGTGCTTCTTCTCTGCATAATTCTCTTGAACACCTTCATTACATACAAACTCGTCATCATTCCCTGTAGCCAAACTGTGTTTCCAATCATCACCGCCTTCTCAATCTCATCAAGCTCTGATAAAGTTAGCCACCCTTTCTTCTTTATCACCCTTGCCAAGTCACGCAATCTCTGTTCCATAATATTTAATCTCTGCCTCTCCAAATACATGCCGTGTAGTTTCTTTTCAATATTCTATTGTGAGCTTTCCGTACCCATTAACGGATCTGCTCAAAAAAATAATATTCCATGACAGCTAAATTCATCGCTTTAGACCATCTTATTTTCGAAGCTGTAAAATGGTCATCGGGCCTGTGCTGCTAATTCACAGGGCACCTACCAGATGAGGAGCCTTTCACCTGAACTTTCACCCACATTAATTCTTTTTATCCAATATTATTAGTAGTCGTGTTTTTACTATTGTATTATTATTATTATTATTATTATATTATTATATTATTATTATTATTATTATTATTATTATTATTATTATTATTATTATTATTATTATTATTATAATTATTATTATTATTATTATTATCATTATTATTATTATCATCATTATTATTATTATTATTATTATTATTATTATTATTATTATTATCATTATTATTATTACTTCTTGTTATAAAATCAGTCGGAAATTAATTTGTGGTATTACACAAACACTTTACAATTCCGTTCCGGATGTGAAGTCTATTTTATAGTGATAAGTTCGGCATTAATTCATATATTTCTATTGTAGCTAGGAAAAGAAATTATTCGTGTGTGTTCGGAACGCAGTATACCGTATCTTAAAACAATTCTATCATTAATCATACTCAAAAAAGTAACAAAAACTGTAAATATGTCTGTCATCCATCTCTCATATATATGTGTATCTGTAGAAGTTCACATGTCTATGCACATATGCGTCCATGTATTGTCTGTGCATCTATCTATTATTATATATTATGTGCTATTTATCAACCTATGTGTAAGACGATTTGTAGAGGCATATCTCCCACATTTGCGAAAAGTAAATTTCCAACTGTATGCTGTCTTTTTCCTCTGTTTCATATATCGGCCTATACCTAAGCGCGCGCATGCAGTAATGATATTAATTGGAGCATCTGATATGTTAAAGATTTAATTCATACAAATGACCTTAAACCTTTTCTCCGAAACGAACATCTGCACACTTGTATTTCGGAGGAACGTAATACAGCCAACAAAAGGACTACGATTATACATAGGAACGCTTACCTTAGTAAAACATAGCTAGAATACCTCATATAATAGTAATGGGAAATCTATTCATATGCCGGTTAGGTTTATTCACCGCAATAACAAAGAAATACATAGGTTACGTAACATGACTATTTTTGTTTAACACCTTCTTCGGACACAACTATGCGCCAAATCTTTTCGAGCAATGGAAAGCTATTTTCCCCTTGAATTAAATATAATGAATTATTAAAAGGCATACTATTAAATTTTCATACTTCACTACACCTAACTTAGCTGATATTATAGACGCTATTTATAATAAAAATAAAACAAGTTATGAAATAATGTTTGCGGGTTTGATTATCGCAGTAGTTCGTTTCTCTTTCGTCCTGGTGTTAAAAACACATCTTGAACTAACATCAATATTGTTGCTGATTCTGTAGTTCTTCATGGCTTTAGCTTTAGTAACAGTACAATTAGTAATATTTCACTAGCGGGATAACCCGATATTATATAAGTGTAAGATCGATATAATTGTATTTGAGCAATCAGTGTCTTTTGACAAATATAATCTACATATGTTCTGACCAAGCACTCTATGAATTACACCGTGTGGGTGCTACAGCATTAAATTTCAAACTAAAATGATGTAACCGGGTACATCTTTTCAATAATTATATAATACATCACTAGTAAAATTTATTTTCGACTTCAAATACAGACGTATTGATTACGCTATTTAATATTCTATTAAACAGTGAGCAATTGGTGGGGGAGAGGCATTTGTATTTTATGCTGCATCTATGCTGCATGAAGTCATTGAGTTCCTAAAATGTGAATACTTTGTTATTCACGCTACTTTTCTAAATTCTTCCAATGACTCAATTTAGCTAATATATTATAGAAAAATCATAAAATTTCAATTGATTCGGTTACCACTTCTTTTTCTCTTATTTTTACATATTCATGCACATACATCTCCTAATTTTTTGTATAGATATTCAGCTTAATGATTCTACCTTCAGTTTTTACTATCCTGTATAATTATTTATTGATTCAGTACGGTGTGTGAACTTATTTCCATATGGTTTTAATTTTACTTCAAAGTATCATCTGTCATTGCACTTCATCGGCCACTTTAATTTATGAAACCTCTTTTAGCTTCCATTGCTAACATTTCTTCTTTACACTCATATGTGTTTCTGGCTTTTGCTCTTTTCCTCATTGAATTATTCTTTCATTTCTTATCGTCGTTGGTTCTTTGACGTTACTTTTCACTTATGTACTCCCCTAATTAGGGCTTCTCTGTGAACATCATTGCATTTATTCCCACCTAAAGTAGAATGCCTTCATCGTTGCCCCAAACAAAGTCCAACATAATCCAACCTTTATTTGCCCTATGTTATTGGCCTTGGCGTAACAATCGATTTTATTTAATAGTACACATGCATTTCTTTCTGTTCGACGTCTTTATTCTGTGACATTCTTTCGCCATGTCAATATGTTTGCTTTCTAACTCAGTCAATACACAAGTCCCTTCCACACTCACTGCATTGAGAATGGGTTGGATTTAATTTCATATTGCATGAAGGTATATAATCATTATTTGTATTTGTTCCAGCATGTTGAATGACATATACCACTTCAGTGATTGAAACGATTGCAACCGGAAATGCAATACCAATGTTTTCATCCTTTTATTTCATTGATGTCATACTCTACGATTCATAAAATTTCCGGGATTTTTATTGTTGTAGAATTCTTTAGATTTACCGGCTTGTTTTCCCTTACTATCCATTCTCAAAGCCAGGAGTTCGCATTAAGTAATCGCCTGGGTTCCACTAATTCCTCGTTATATATATATATATATATATATATATATATATTATATATATATATATATAATATATATATATATACATACATTTATATATGTACACACACATACATATGCGTGTGTGCGGGTTGTGTATGGCTGTGAGTGTTTACATATATGTATAGGAACTCATTCTGTTACGTGAGCTCGAGAATATTGTATGATATAAAGTGTTAGCTAAATTTGTCGCATATATTTAAGGTCAGTGGATGCAATATAATTTTGAAAATGACTCTATCCTATACATACGAAGAGCTACAAGAGAACACTGTATAACGCAGAAAGTAGGTAAATATACCATTGTAACTGTGTATACATGTTTAAAATTCTATTATCTGGCTTTTACATCGTAGATGTCTTTATAAATACATATATACTACAAAAGGAATCATACATATTTACGTGAACTAATGTGCGCGCACACACACACAAGAATAAAATAAAGTTGTCATTTAATTGTTTGTAAATATACATACTCTGTAATTTTATTTTCCAATGCAGACACAACATTGTATGATTCTACTGTTTGTATTATATTCATCGTAAAACGATATATTTCACACCAAAATCGAAACTATATATTTTAAACTATAAAATATAGAAAATATATTTTAGTTAAAAACCTAATAATTATTTAAAACATCCTATCTTTATTGAAAAATCTACAAATATGACGAATCTCATTTTTTCTTTGTTTAGAAAATAAATTTCCTTTTATACTCTCGCTTTATCGTTTTCTTTTAAAATATTTTAATAATAGTGAAATGGATTTTTATATATTTAATTCATAACAACCATACATTCGATATTATTTTCGTCAAATATTATATACATATTTTAATATGTATATATGGAAGCACATACGCATACGCGTGTATATGATGTACGTAGTATTTAGAATATTAGACTAATAAATTCTATACAAATTTTAATTAAATGCTTCTGTATTGAGTAAAAATGTTATATAATTAAAAAATACATAATTCTTTTTATCATTTCTGGAACAATCAGTATTCCAATATTTTTTCCTTCAGTTGCATTGGTGGATAAATTATATCATGTTGAATGTAGAGTAGACGCGCTTGATGCGTCATACAGAGCACAGTTATAATCGTGCCCTGGGCCTGTGGTGTTCAGACACAGACCGCAGTAGCCAGTGAAATTATAGATTTATAAACCACACACACACTTCAGCATGCCTTCGACACAGACGTATTTATCCGTGTCCGTGTGTGTGTGTACGTTCGTACGTGTGTGTGCATGTATGTATGTATGTATAATGTATAGTGAATGGGGAAAGCTTGGTCTGCAATGTTTACAGTCGGGTATGCTTGTCAAGAGCAGGGCTCATTAGCCACCACCGGAGCCGCAAATGCAAAATATAAGTTAGTCCTAGAGCGCACAACCTTCCTGAAGGTCGGCAATGGTCTTGCTCGGTCACGAGTGGACGGCCATCATCATGTACGTATGTATTTATGTGTAATCGAGAGAAACAGCAGTCACTAAAGAAATAGATTATTTGCATTCTGATGTAAGTTATCACAATATGTACGCTGTTTTTGTACAAGAAAATGGCGTGAACGAAATCCATGACACTCCGAGTAGCTATATAAATATATACATATTTGTGTGTGAACATTAACCCATACTATACTCTTTTAAATGTAGGTGGATACTTTAAAATTATTTTTATGTGATATGATGCAAATGCGTTTCAGATTTCTTCAAAGTCTTGTTTATAACTACGCAGTAAAGTTTGTATGCAATATATTTAGCGAATAATCTCACTCTTGTTAATGAAGAAACGCAGGTGAGAATAGTTGTTTTAATACACGATGTCTTATTGGCTCATTCTAACAATATATATTTGGTATTTTCGGCGACGGTTGTAGATTATATTTCAAATGAATATATTCACTAGCATTCACTGAAGAATACATTTTTTAAAGGTATTGTTGTTTCAAGAAATCACATTAACTATCTAAAATGTCAAATCAAGGACATTGCAGGTGTTATTCTCTCAGATAATTAAATTCAGTAAAATAGAAAAAAAACGCTATCTTGCAAACTAGACATATTCCACTGTGTACACATATATACGGTATCAATTAGAAATAGATAATTACTTGTTTTCTTTTGTAATTAAAATTTTGCCAAAATGTTTCATATTGATATTGTTATGCTTTCATTGTAGAATGACAGAGGGATAATAATATATATGTATGTGTATGTACGTGTGAATACATTTGTTTACTTGTCTTTTGCGTCATTTAGACTATTTTACTTAAGTTCGAATCTCAGCAGTTAATATATATTTGTTTCATTTGTTTTCAAGGGAACAAATACCAGTTTTGTACCGGGGAGGAAAAATAAGGTTCTACATTGATATTCTTGTCAATGCAGAAAATGATATTTTGTAAGCCAACACACAGATATGTATGAGTTTGTTGTCATATGCATGAATGCATATTTCTCTATTTTCCATTTAATGGATGTATATTCCGAGATAATTCTGCCATGGTTTCTAAAGGAATAGCATGTTTTGCAATATAGGGTTCCTTCATTCCAAAACCACTGTTGTTTTCTATTTATCGATCCGAGAATGCTTTGGTCCCTAAACATGCGGACTTTGGATGCATAACAGGCATCTAACGAAGAATATCTATTATTCATTAACATGCATGCAAAAATATATAAATAATAACAATACTCAAATACCTACTTATAAAGGCGCATATCTGCAAACATAAACACAGCGATAAGCAGTGGATCTCCCTGTGGCAGAAAGGGACATTTTTAATAAACTGAAATGTGATGATGGCATACGAAGTTACATGAATAAACCACCACAAGATTAAATAGGTAAATGCCATAAAGATAACTGATATCAGAATATATAAACAATACTTCGAAATGATTTTTCTCTTTAGGAAACTATAAACTGACACAAGACAAAATCATAAACAGTTATAATTCAGGGTGACGTATATTTGCCATTGAAATATGGCTAACACCTAAGGGTTGATGCTACTGTAGTTTGTAGCCCCAGGAGGCCACCGCCTCCAGCTGGCTATAGACACACTTTCTGTGCCCTATCAGTATTTGCAAAGGGAAGTCATCCTTCCTGCCTTCTTACTTATCATAAGTAGAAGACGGGGAGGATGATTCCCTTTGCAAATACTGATAGGGCACAGAAAGTGTGTCTATAGCCAGCTGGAGGCGGTGCCCTCCTGGGGCTACAAACTAAAGTAGCATCCACCCTTAGGGTTTAGTCATATTTCAATGGCAAATATGCGTCACGATGTGTTGTAGCTACTGTTTATAACTCGCTCCGAGATTTATTATTAGTTATAATTCAATTTCAATATTATTTTGTTAAAAGATGACAATTGAAAAACATTGGGTAATAGCTTGTTTACCTTTCTAATTGCAATTTCCCAATATGTTTCATGTATGTTAATGCAATACTTTCACGGATTTTGTGACAGAAGGGTAATAATATATATGCATGTGCATATATGTGTGTTTTCGCTTGCAATTTTGTTTAAAGTTAATTGACATTAAAAAATAGTTTATCATATTTTACATTTAAAATATCAAAATGTGATAAAATTATTGTAGAAAGAAAATTACTATCTGAAAAACGAAAAATACAAAATTCATAAACCCTAGGCGTCCATCATTCTAAACATACAGCATTTTGAATGTACCTATTGCATTTAAATTACGATGATTTTTTTTATAGTAGACTGACATAGGTGAATATATTTTAATAATTGTCGGCAATTACAGATCAAAAGAAATATATTTAAAAATTGTATGTAATTGCATAAGCGTGTATATTACTAAAAGATACAAATAAGCTTGGTGTATATGATCACTGAATTTGATGGCAACCATTCCCAGCATCAATAAAGCAATAAATCTTCATAAAT
Organism: Octopus sinensis; assembly: GCF_006345805.1. Lineage (NCBI taxonomy): Eukaryota > Metazoa > Mollusca > Cephalopoda > Octopoda > Octopodidae > Octopus > Octopus sinensis. The sequence continues at coordinate 200,558,809 of NC_042998.1, read as the reverse complement.
AGCTGCTACTTTCTTCTTATCACATCCGCTGTAGAAACGTGTCGTTTCAGATCTTAGCGGTATGCGTTTCAACCTTAATTTCGCCATGCAAGTAATCATTATAAATAACATGCATGACACGACGGCATCAATAGAAAAGCAGACAATTACGATATTGCAAAAGATGTAAAAACTATTATCAGCTATACTGGTATCTAAAATATAACACAGGTTTCTCGGAGCTAAGTATTCGATGACGAAGTGTGTAATTGCTGCAAATGGCAAAGATTTTATATCAATAGAAGGGACATGAGCGATTATTGGGAATTTTGTCATGAATTAACCGTCTCGACATTAATATTAAAATGTTGGGCTGCACAAAAGCAAAAACGAAATGACTCATAGCTACATTACCACTAATAGCAGCTAATTCTATATTTGAAAAAAAGAAAAGTATTCTGTAGTATATTGGCAGTGCCGATAGAGGCTCTCGGATACAGAGTTTTAACTGATGCCTTATTAACAGTCCTAACTGGATTCAAAACTGATTGGGTTCTCGTCAGATGTGTCTACATTAGGTTAACCAATCCTACAAAGAAATAAGAAAAAAACGCAGACAACCTACTAATAAAGTCCACCAATCTAGTAGCCATACGGCAGACTGCAGCAACTAATTTGCATAGTATAAGTGTTTCACACATAATTTTATATATCGATTGCTTGTATTGTATTACATACTTCATTTAAAAATGACTCAATAAAATGCTTGAACAGATTTCTCGCTTTATGATCTGTGTTCTTTTAATCTATGTCCCTCTTGTAGTCTCTCTCTCTCTCTCTCTCTCTCTCTCTTCCTATCTATGTATGTCTATCTCCTTCTCTCAACCTAAATGTATAAATTCTATACCATAGAAACGAAACTGAAGCAAGCAGAGCGAGACCGTTGGCACAGATTGACATCGAACACTGCTGTCCATGCACACTAAATTTTAACGTTCTACATCACTTCCTCTGTTACCAGCAGTACTTGGGAGGAACGTATGTAGCGTGTGTTCGTTGCATGGACGAAGATAAAGTTGAGCAGAGAATTTGCATCAAATTCTGACAAAAGCTTCGTAATACCTGCTGAGAGGTCAGCGAAGTTTTCAAAATATTTTCATCATTCTGGACGCAATCAAGAAGCTCTTGTATAACTGAGACTCGGATGTATTTTTTGGTCAGCTGAAAGCAGTTTTGGCTCAAACTTGGTAAACCAGCGTCTCATACCCAAATCTTCATTGATAATGGACTGAATTGAAGAGTAACTAATCTGCACAGCCTTTGATACACCATGGACGTTGAATCGACGATTTCTGCTTAAAGCTGCAATCATATCTCCGATGTCTTTCTCAGTCGTGCTGGTTGCAGGTCTCCCAAAACGCTCGTCAATATCGATATTTTTTCGGCCTTCTCAGAAACGTCTGAACCAATTGTACACTTGCGTACGGCTCATTCACTCCTCTCCATACACTTTCTGTAACTTTGCGTAGGCCTCTGAGTAGGTATCGGCATGACAACTTTCTCTGTCATGGTGAATGCGAGGATCACACGCTACACACCTATAATAATACACACGCTAAACAGCGGGAGTAAGCTAGAACATTGAAATTTTGTGCGCATGCAGAGCAGTGTTCAACGTCAATCTGTGCCGAGCGGCTTGAATCTGGGTGCTTTAGTTTCGTTACCTTGGCAACTGACCATATATATTTCTTTATTGCCCACAAGGGGCTAAATATAGAGGGGACAGACACAGGGATTAAGTTAATTACGTAGACTCCAGTGCGTAACTGGTACTTAATTTATCGACCCCGAAAGGATGAAAGGCAAAGTCAACCTCGGCGGAATGTGAACTTGACCAGATACTTATTGATCCGACCTCGTGTATATTCACACATACACACACTCAAACATAGATACAACTAATTTTCGGTAGGGTGGTTCTCGAAGCACATAGATAATGCTATATGTAATAGCGTGTAAGTATATTGCCGCGGTCTAATGTATGCCTGTCATGTTTATTGAAGTTGTGGTGAAGAGATCAACGAACAGTTTTCGACCTCTTCTATCCTAATATTTTTGTAACACACTATTAACAGGTTCTGAACTCTGGCTTCTCTGCGAGATCCACTGTACCCCAAAATGACTGCCGTGTTCTCCCTGTGTATAAAACTCTTATGACATGAACAATATAAGTACATACGAAAATGCACACACACACACGCGCGCACACACACTCATACGCACATAACACATACATATATATATATGTAAAATAAAAATAATATATGAATATATGCATATATATACATACATAAATGTACATACCTACATATATATGTATATATACATGCATATATGGGTACAGGACTACATACAAACGTTGAGCACACTGAGAAACGAAAACATAAAAGCAAAAACATGGAAAACAAACTTTTTTCGAAGAACGAAACAACAGAGAAACGAGACATGTAACATAAAGAATATTCCCCTTCATCAGTTGCACCTGTTTCATCTACTCCGCGTTTTGACTTGGAAATGGATCATATAATAATAAAAAAAATAATAATAATAATATATATATATATATATATATATATATATATATATATACTCTTTTACTCTTTTACTTGTTTCAGTCATTTGACTGCGGCCATGCTGGAGCACCGCCTTCAATCGAGCAACTCGACCCCGGGACTTAATCTTTTGTAAGCCCAGTACTTATTCTATCGGTCTCTTTTGCTGAACCGCTAAGTAACGGGGACATAAACACACCAGCATCGATTGTCAAGCAATGCTAGAGGACAAACACTGACACACAAACACACACACGCATATATATATATATATAATATATATATATATATATTATATATATATATACATATATACGACGGGCTTCTTTCAGTTTCCGTCAACCAAATCCACTCACAAGGCTTTGATCGGCCCGAGGCTGTAGTAGAAGACACTTGCCCAAGGGTCAACGCAGTGAGACTGAACCCGGAACCATGTGATTGGTAGACAAGCTACTTACCACACAGCCACTTCTGCGCCTATAGATATATAATAATAATAATATATGTATATATATATGCATATTTATATATATGTATATGTATATGTGTGTGTGTACGTACAAGATGGCACAATACCATAACAACATGAAATACGAAGACAAACTTTTATATGCGAACAACGAGTGACACAAATGGAAAACAATTCAAGTAATTTAAGAAACGACTCATCATCTGTTGTCGGCTGCCCATGCAGAAAAGAGAAAGAAACATCACGTGCAAGATCTGTTTTGCCATTCATGTTACTCAATATTTTCACCTACACTATAGAAAATTTCTAGAAAATTCTAAGATCACCATCAAAATACCTTAATATATCGCTCTTACATCTAATGAATAGTTAACTGACCTCACTATAATAAATATCTCTGCAGAGCTGAAAATGTTCGAGAACAACAATCCCTGTCACACGCATCAATAGGAAAATAATTTGCTTTACATTTTGCACATTCTACCTCCTAACAACACATTATATTCGTATGCAATATTAAGTTCTACATCTTCTAAAAACTATACATTCATTTTGTATTTGAAAGACAGACTTATTTACACACCACACAGATAATGTCCTCTCGCACCTTCTAATTTTTAGCTCCATCTCTGAATATTAATATTAAGTGAATGCCTTTTTGCAAGTCTTTTAGATATTACTTCCATTATAACCTCTTTTATTTTTAGCTTGCTCAATCCAAAACGATTCTCTGATTTTTATCAAGCCGTTATTGAAATCGAACCATAAATTTGAAACGGTATATCTACTTTAAAATGTTTCTCGCAAATTTAAAATGTGAATATAAAAACAATTCTTGCCTTTATCGCTACCCTATATATTATTTTCACCAAACGTAGATTTATTATACGATTTCACTCGGATTCTGTTGTCTTAATTCTTTATTTTTAATCTTCAAATTTATGGAGATTTCTAACTCCATTTAAATCATTGCGTTTACCTTTATGATTTTGCTTTTTGCAAACATTCCCTTTACTTGCACTTGTCTTTAATTTATTACCCACTGGTATTAATCGTCAACGAATATTTATGTCCATAAAATTGTCTTTTAGGAAAGAAAAACCTTTTTTTCTGGAATGTCCATGTACCGTAGCTTCGCCTTTGCCCCTCGTTTCTCGTCTTTATTATCCTTAAACATTCCAGCTAGCTTATTGAATTCCCATATTTTAACTCATTTAAAATATATACCCCATTCAATTATTATTTTAAATTCTACTCTCACACGTATATCAATATATATATATATTTCTTAATTGCCCACAAGGGGCTAAACACAGAGAGGACAAACGAGGACAAACAAAGGGATTAAGTCGATTGCATCGACCCCAGTGCGAATCTGGTACTTTATTTACCGACCCCGAAAGGATGAAAGGGAAAGTCGACCTCGGCGGAATTTGAACTTAGAACGTAACGACAGACGAAATACCTGTTTCTTTATTGCCCACAAGGGGCTAAACACAGAGGCGACAAACAAGGACAGACATAGGTATTAAGTCGATTACATGGACCCCAGTGCGTTACTGGTACTTAATTTATCGACCCCGAAAGGATGAAAGGCAAAGTCGACCTCGGCGGAATTTGAACTCACAACGTAACGCAGACGAAATACCGCTAAGCATTTCGCTCGGCGCGCTAACGTGTCTGCCAGCTCGCCGCCGATTATATGAATATATATATATATGTGTATGTGTGTGTGTGTGTGTGTGTTTGTGTGTGTATGTATATATATAAATTATATATAAATATATGTATATATACATACATATGTGTGTATACCAGTATATAACATATACGTATATATGCATGCATATTTGGCTACAGGGCATGAAAAAACGTAGACGCAATGAGAAACGAAAGCATAAAAACAAAAACATTGAAAACTAAATTCTTTTTCGAACAACAAAAAACGCAAACAGAGAACCGAGACAAAGCATAGTGACTGCTATGTTTTCGACAATCGGATATATTCTATATTCGAGGGAAGCGAAAAAATAGCAACATCATAATGCGCTTTAAAGGTGCAAATATGGACACTAACAATTGGCCGAAATGTAACGTAGGCGAAAACCTAAGAACGTATTGATTGACTGAACTGTGCTTAAAAACAGATTATTCTATGTATATTTCTTTAAACTATTAATCATTTCGCCTTTATTGGAAAGAATGAAGTCGCCATAGATACAATTGCACTTTTGGAAGGGAAAATGCTAAAATGGTAAAACAAACCAACCATGAACATTAGGGCATAAACTCGCAAATAATACTCAGAATCAACAATCGATAATAGTGCAACACTGGCGCCTGCATAACATATCCTTACAAAAGAAACATATTCTTTACGAACGCAAAAGTTTTGTTCTTGTATAAAGGTCTATGAATATGTTTGCGTGTGCATGTATTTATATTATATATATATACTAGCAGTATCGCCCGGCGTTGCTCGGGTTTGTAAGGGAAATAACTATATAAGCATTTTTAGAGAGTTTCTTCCCTTATAGATGCCAATTCGGGCTTTCTTAGCCATTTTTGTTTTGGTGTCTTCGAGCCATGAAGTCGTTGTTCTAAAAGAACGCTGGTCTCCTTCACAACGCATTACGACGTTGATTTCTTTACACTCCCTTCCCCACAGCTTCACGAGGGAGGGAAGGAGGAGAAGCAAACAGGTGCAGCTGTGAGCGTGGACGCCAACTCCGCCGCCATCGACACACCAAACATTATGCATTAAAATGGAATAAAAAATGATGTTAAATTATTTTTAAAATCGTAGACTCATCGTTGACGCGCGCTAATAGTCAGACGGGCTCGATATGAATCACGACTATAAGATACCCGAATTTTGTTAAACTGCACAGCAAAATGTGGGAGGAGTTAGGAATCTAAATCGAAGGGGACGGACACTCACACAACTAGAGTTTTATATATATAGATATATATATATATATATTTATAAGACATTTTGGCGTAATGTAGATACTAGAACATTTATAGATAGGTCATAGGTCTTACAGCAGCTTCCAGGATATTTAGTAATTATATCCCTTCGTCGGAGACGGTGTGAGACAATGGTTAAGTAATAGTTACTTAACCAAAATAGGATATACAATAGGGAGTGAGATGGAGGAAAGGATATAGATGTGAGATTTGTAGGGGAAAATCCAATATGCCTACATATTTCACATCTATTTTGTTTCCTCCACCTTACTCTCTATTTTGTATCTTATCTAAATTAACTATTACTTAACCTTCCTCCCATACCGTCTACGATGAGGGGATATAATTTATAAATATCCTTGAAACAGCTGTAAGACCTTCTACCTAGAAATGTTCTATCTACATAGCCTTGGGTTTTTTATCTCATTACGCAAAAAAATCTTATATACAAACGCTGACATGACCAACGTTGAACCCCTTATTGGCAAAATTGCCGAATCTGGAACTTAACTATGATCTGTTTAAAGCACTTATTCAGCATTACCTGACACCTTAGGGTCTCAATGACACCATTACCTCTTATAACCTATATATATATATAAATATATATATGTCTGTGTGCGTGTGCCTGTGCGTGCGCGCGTGTGTGTGTGTGTAAAGGAGAGTTTCAGTTTGATTACCTGTCACACAGATCTTAATTGAGACAGCATGAGTGTTTTGTCCAATTTCACAATTTAACTATGGTAATAATAATGACGATGGTCTTATGACCATCTAGTCCTTTCAATCTCTCCCTCTCCCTCTCTCTATTTATCTTTATGTCTTTCGATTTGGCCGGAACTTGTCTTGTGGCGAGAATGGTCAGCCTTCAAGACAATGACAAACACACCGTATATATATATATATATATATATATATATATATATATATATATACTCTTTACTCTTTTACTTGTTTCCGTCATTTGACTGCAGCCATGCTAGAGAACCGCCTTTAGTTGACTTATTCTTTGTAAGCCCAGTACTTATCCTATCACTCTCTTTTGCCAAACCGCTAAGTGACGGGCACGTAAACACACCAGCATCGGTTGTCAAGCAATCCTAGGGCGACTAACACACACACACAAACACACACACATGCACACACACACACACACACACACACATATATATATATACATATATAAGACAGGCTTCTTTCAGTTTCCGTCTACCAATCCACTCACAAGGCATTGGTCGGTCCGGGGCTATAGCAGAAGACACTTGCCCAAGATGCTACGCAGTGGACTGAACCCGGAATCATGTGGTTGGTTAGCAAGCTACTAACCACACAGCCAATCCTGCGCCTATATATATATATATATATTATATATATATATATATATATATATATATATATATATAATATATATATATATATATATATATATATATATATATATATAATATATATATATATATATATATATATATATATATATATATATATATATATATATCTGTTCAATTACCTATTCAAGGATGGTATTTTCTAATCTCCACTTCGATGTTTTAAAGTGCGAGATTTCTTCAGATTTTCCTTTTCCTCATTTGATTGAAAATTGACGACCATGAGACGGAATTTTCATGTGAAACTAAGTGGTTCTCGGTTTATTTATTTTATCTATGTGCTTGTGACTATTTCGTTACTAATTACATTCCAGTTTGTTTGTCTTCTTTGATTCAGTAGACTATTTCATATCTGGTACTTTCTGGAAGGCTTCGTTTTCCAAATGCATTTCATTCCATTCTTTAAATAAAATATCCTGAGTCTAGGTAAGATCAGTTGTTGGTCTAACACAAAGGTTCTCAAAGTTGGCGCCACCGCTCTACCTCCGGTGGGTGTTGAGAGAGTCCAGGTGGCCACTGGTGCCGAAGAGGGTGGGGCGAGGATAGAGAAACAGGTGGCACTGGGAGGATGTCAGTGGATTTGGGCGCGCTATGTATTTATAATATTATTATAGTATTGTATATAAATTATATATTATATTAAATATCAAATTATTCATAGTATATATAAATTAGTAAAATATAGAATATGTATCTATACAAAAAAATAGGGTGGGGGCGCTGGGGGTTTCATGTGGTCAAAATTTTCCAGAACCTCTGGTGTAACAGAAGTCGCATCTTTATTTTTTGTAGTGCGTTTTAATATCAACAAAGTTTCTATAAATTTGCAGACATTAATTGCAAAACACAAACTCTCATTTATTGCATCACATAATTACAATGCAATCAAAATACATTGTAGAAACAGGTTCAAAATATTCACCAGTCGTATAAATGTGTTCTGTCATTGTATATACAAAATTCTTCCACAAATGTTAGTGACATCCTGTTGAATAATAGAATATTTTTAATACCTAAAATCTTTTAAAATCTCTTTCTAACTATATATATATGGGCAGGTAATACTCCAACCCAAGCAAGAATCAATAAGGATATTTTTTTAATTAAAATTACAAGCCACTGTCGGACAGGTTATAACAAATTTTCAGTGGTACACGATGCTATATTTACATTGAATTAACTATTGCAGACTATCTACTTGGGATCGTTGTTAAGAAAACCAAAATTTGTGTAGCAGCTACTTTATTTATTCCACAATCCGTTGTCTTACATCACAGCTTAATTATTGTAGAATATCTTCTTGGGTCTTTTGGAGTAACCCAACAGAGAGACATCCAACATTCGAACGAAAAGAATGCTGAATTTTGTTCCGATACGTTTATATTTAATGTCACTACCCATAACCAAATAAATCATATATCAATGCCATTGATATCTAATGTTACTGTCGACCCAGGGGTAAAACATCTAATTAAGCATACCCACACAACTTATCATGCTATTATGCCCGGATTCCTGAAAACAGTGCTAAATCATCTCCAAGATATAATTCCAGGAAAACCTCATCTTAAGTGGTGTGATTAAGAAATACAGATCTAGAAAGAATGTGCGACCTTGCAGCTACTCACAACTTGCGCTTATGCAAAGGTAATTTGTAAATGCCTTTATGCAAATCCCTATCAGAAAGAGTGATAAAAATAAAGCTACTAAGTTTCTTAGCCATTTATGCGATCTGACGACCAACTGCGCACCACATACAATCTTAAAGAGAATCGTGGAAAAATATACACCATATATCAATGAATCAGTGTGTTGTAAGTTATATGTATTATTCATATCTGTTTAAAATTTTTAGCCTTTAATTTTGTATGCATTTTATTTTCATTTTCAATTACTTTGGAATTACTGCATTCAATTATGTAATGTTTTACGAACATACCGTAATTACCCCTGTGGAATTTTGTTACAAATCATGAATTTTCTGTTATAAATTTCTTTGCTTTGTTCCTGTATTCAGTGATATTTCACTTTAAGTGATGCTTCCTATTTTACCATCCGCCTTGAACATATTAAGAATAAGTTATCTTATATTTATCTAATTTGCACCCCATTAAATTTAATTCCTTTAAATCCCATTTATTAATCATTGCTTTCCTCTTTTTAGATTCTTGATTTTTTTCAAATATGCACAATGTATTCAGTTGCCCATATTACATATGTGTTTGGAATGCATATAAGAATTATGTTAACTATATTGATTATATTAAAACAGAAAATATAAAATGCATTAAGTATTACAATCTAATACTTGTCGATTTTGCAAGTAAATACATTTATTCATTGATCAATATATATTTACATTCATGTATGACTATGATATTTAATTATTTAACGTAAATAGCAAGTGCCCTTTTTTTCTTTATATATTTTTATTACATTTACTGCCTGTTTCACCCCGGGTTTCTTTTAAACGCTATGCTAAATTAGATAAAATATTTGAATTAAACTTTTTATATTTAGGTTTTGATATTTCTAATCCTATTAATGTTAATATAATATTCATTGTTAAACCTATTATATTTCGTTTGTTATTGTACATAGATCTCTCTCCCTTAGTTCATCTTTCATTTAAGGAATATATTTAACAACATTTTTTATACTTTCTCTTACTTCACTTTTTACCCCTTTTACTTTCTTAAACTTACCATTTCTGTCTTTCGTACGTTGCCTCTACTTTACCGCATTTCACATTGTAGATAACATTCAGAATTTAAAAACTCTCATAGTTTCGTAAATCTCACGCATTGAGGCATCATTGTCGTTTCTTTTCGTTCTTCTTTACATAGCACCACTAATACTTCATGGTTTTTCAGCCTTACAAACTTCGTATTTTACATCCCTGTCGTTTGCTTTTTCATATAAATCCCGTTCATCTATATTGTTTCTTTCCTTTCCACTAGTATTTATTCTAAACTCGTTGGAATAACACCGATAGAAAAATTACTAAGAATGTTTTGGGCATTTTTCCGTTTTTTGTGACTTCAGCCAAGAAACTTTTTCACTAATATCACTGTATACCAAAAATTCTATCGATATTTATCCTACAGAAAATAATTCTATTGACAATATAAATTTTAAATA
>NC_042998.1:200540750-200543250 GCF_006345805.1 Octopus sinensis | reverse complement strand
TATATATATATATATATATATATATAAATGCATAACAATTAAGTAATACGCACTCACGTATATATATAATATATATATAAACACAAGGGAAGAGATATGAATGAGGTACAGATACTTAGTGGTATGTTATATATATATATATACTAAGCAATAAGGGTTTAGCAACGAGTTGCCTTACCACATACCGAATTTAGAAATAGCAGTCAAAGGGTTATAGCTATTTCTTCTACCAAAAAGGGAGATCTCAGTAAAAACAGCATTTGGAAGGCAGACACAAACAGGTAAGAGAGAATGAATTGACTGCAATCTATCATACATTTTTTTAGTTATCCACGGACGTACGTTTCGAAATCAAGTTTTAAGGAAAGCATAAGAACTAAATATTAAATATTAAATAATAAATAATTCTATCTTACCGAAACTTCTTTTCTCTTCAGCGTAGAATACTATAATCATAAATGATTATATATTGAATTTTGAGATACCAGAAGGCACCAACTCCACTCAGTATCAGAGCGAGCTAGAATCCTTAACTGGTATCACCGAATTCAATTTGTGAATGAAACGATTTGTGTCAACAGCCCCTCCCACCCGCGTGTAGCCAAAACAAGATGCTGTGGCATCTACTGAGATAAAATATGGTTATCCGTAATAATGAAGGGTGAAATTAATTAATTTGGAAAAATTATCAATTACACCAAGTAGTCTTCGGCATGTAATATATATATATATATAACGGCAATTACGAGCTTCCATTTTTACGTGTCGTAACAACGTAGATTTATGAAGAGCAAGCTGAGAGGCAGTTTCATTTTCACTACCTACATACAGCTTACCTCGGGCTAAGCAACTAATAGAAAGCATTTAATGTTTATTATAATTTCAGAAATCCATTTAAAGTGCGCTTAGTTATTATTTTACATAATAGGAGCAATTAAAATAACCACATTTTATACGAATATAGATATGTTTAAAATCTCCAGCATATATTGAACGTTTTATGCATTAAACGAGCAAAAAAAGCGCCCCGTCCAATGGACTGTGCTGCTTCATATCTCTTGAATAAAAAGCAATTGGTATTTTCTTTTCATTAGAAATAATTAAGTATGCCTTTATTTCAATAATATTTTTGGTTTTGTTAAACGAAGTTAAGGCGAAAAAAAATTCTTGAGAAAGCAAATAGTCTTTCCTTCCTTCATGCCAAGTTTGAGGAAAATATCTCTTTTGCATCTTACATTTTTGGTCTCTTAATTATACTGTATTTTGTGGCATTATTTCAATCCAGCCGGCTCTTTTTGCGCAAACTGCACGTGCATTTTTCTCGCGTACGCATAGTATCGATCGCGACAGCTGATGTACTTGCGCGTAAAAATGCACGTTCCCACGGCTTTATCGATCGCATTCTCACCTGGAATCGATTTTTGTAATTTTGTCAAGACTTATACACGCCCTGATACCGTCGGTATCTACATATCAAATTTGAGCGCAATCGGATGGAGGATACCTGAGGACCTAGAAGACACACAAACAGACAGAACAGATTTTAAATAATATATATATACATATATATATATGTGAATCTGTGTGTGCGCGCGGGGGCTGAGTGTGGTGTGTCTTATTGTCTAAGGCTAAGGCGTCTAAATCGTGAGGTCATGTGTTCGATTCCGGGCGGTGCGTTTTGATTTTTTAAGTAAGACATTTTTTCTTCGTTACTCCCGTTCACTCAGCAGACAAATATGTGTTGTACCTGTAATCAAAGAGCAAGCCATTTCACACGCTGTGTTACGCAGAATCTCCCTGAGAACTACGTAAAGTGTAGGGATGTCTTTGGGGTCTTCAGTCGCTTGCACGTTAATTTCATGAGCTGCTTCGTTAATGGGATCGACTGGAAAACACATTGTCGTAACCGACTGACTGATCAGTCATTTTTATGTCTGCGTGCCTGTGTGTATGTATATGCATGTATATAGATGTATATAAACATATAAATATATATGTATGTGGGTGTATGTGTGTGTGTATGTGTGCTCGTGTGAGCATGAGTGTGTATGAGTGTGTGTAAGTGATGAAAAGGATGGAAGTTGCAAAGTAGCATGCAACATATAGAGCGAGGTTTATGGTTTTCGACTAAGTTCCTCATGTAATTTTCAAAGTTGTGTAGATGTGAATGCACGTTCATTTTTTTAAACACTTGGAAGCAAAGTAGGAATTGTTTTTTTACTTTCATTTCCAAATAGAATTTGGCCGACATTGTTCATTTCGTATCACGTTGGTATAGGGAACACTAACCAACAACAGATAATTCATGAAAGCATTCTAGGTTTTAAAGACAGCTTGATATTAATCTCGCTGAGTGATCGATGCAAGAAGAGCGGCCTGACATTAATTTGGCAGCATTTCTCTCGAACCCATAGATATAAGCTGTTTAATGCCCATAACGTTATGGTTAGCTATTTATGTGTATATAACATGGCTTCCCAAATCACAAGCTCTATTAGAA
>NC_042998.1:200518250-200535750 GCF_006345805.1 Octopus sinensis | reverse complement strand
GATTCTGCACTTATCACTTTCTGCTGTCTTATCTATTCTGTATTTTATGTAGTTTGTTCTTAGTTCTTGCTCTTCGGCAGCACAGATTAGACCCTCGTTTCCTGTTTTAAATCACCTTTAGTCATTCACAGCCATCTTTTTCTCTGTGTCCTATCTTCAAAATCCTTATGAAATTGTCCATCATCATTATTATTATTATTATTACTATTATTATTATTATTATTATTATTATTATTATTGTTATTGTTATTATTATTATTATTATTATTATTATTATTATTATTATTTCTCTTTATCACAGTTTTTCTTTTAGCTATTAGAGTCTTATATGCGAAGCGGGCTTGCTACCTGTATCTTACGGTACCATGCTAACCATTTATTTCTGCTATCTAATAATTTCCTAAGTATTCTGGCCGTGCCAAGGAAGTAAAACTTTTGTAACAGTTCTACTGGGAACTCTACTCCAATTTCCGTTATATTCCCATTGATGCCTTCTTATACTGTTCTCCAAGACCCAACAATAATTGGCACTATCTTCACCTCCTTCATTTTCCATAGCCGGGCTATTTCGTACTTAAGAATGTGATATCTATCTCTTTACTCTTACTCTTTACTCTTTTACTTGTTTCAGTCATTTGACTGCGGCCATGCTGGAGCACCGCCTTTAGTCGAGCAAATCGACCCCGGGACTTATTCTTTGTAAGCCCAGTACTTATTCTATCGGTCTCTTTTGCCGAACCGCTAAGTGACGTTTCGCATTTCTTCTTGACTATTCGTGGTCCAAGAGCCATAATATAGCATATATGGTGCCCCTTCTCCAACACAAGTGGGTCAAGTTTCTTATGCTCTAGCAGCCGATCTGTTTGGATTGGGTAATCCCGGAGGATTTTGCTAGTCTCCGACTCAGTTACTCTGCGGTTTTTGCTCATACAATGTCTTGCCTCTCTTTAACCCTCATTTTTCGCACAGTTTCAATTGTAGCACCTTCGCAACCTGGTCGTATCGCCACAACATGTACTGGTTTTAGGCAAGTCTAAGGCATTCGTTCATAATAAGAGCACTAGTTTCATTCACATTATTGCAGATTCGGCAGAGCGGAGACGCTTGCTCATTCCTTCGTTTGAACCTCTAGTCCGTGGCCAAAGTTTGGTTTGCGCTGACAGTATAGTGCTCTCGATCTTCTCATGGTTTAGTGTCCCTTTCGTCAGCTAATCTCACCTATTTTTTCCAGCATCTTCTGTTGTGGCTGCGTGGGATAGACTACGTAGACCTTTTTTGTGTAAGACTCCTTCATGTCCATTTTGCACTTCTTTTTGCATATCTTTTGTATCTTTTCGGAGAGGCCATTCACATAGGGAATACAGACTGTAGACAGATTATTGGTTTCATCCTCTCCTTTCTTCATAATTGGAGTAGATAGTAGATAGGCGCAGGAGTGGCTGTGTGGTAAGTAGCTTGTTTACCAACCACATGGTTCAGGGTTCAGTCCCACTGCGTGGCACCTTGGGCAAGTGTCTTCTACTATAGTCTCGGGCCGACCAAAGCCTCGTCAGTGGATTTCGTAGACGGAAACTGAAAGAAGCCCGTCGTATATATGTATATATTTATACGCGTGTGTGTGTTTGTGCGTCTGTGTTTGTTCCCCTAGCATTGCTTGACAACCGATGCTGGTGTGTTTATGTCCCCGTTACTTAGCGGTTCGGCAAAAGAGACCGATAGAATAAGTACTGGGCTTACAAAAAGAATAAGTCCCGGGGTCGAGTTGCTCGATTAAAGGCGGTGCTCCAGCATGGCCGCAGTCAAATGACTGAAACAAGTAAAAGAGTAAAAGAGTAAAAGAGTATGTTTTTTTGGTAGTTGTTGCTTAACATATCGTTATTGAGCGCAGATATGAATACCATATGCGAACCGACATTAAGGAAGAATATGAAAATATTAGATTAATAAGCCCTAAAATTCACTCCATAATTGCCGACGGTCATATGGTGTAGTGGTTAAGAGCGCGGGCTACTGACCCCAAGATTCCTAATTCGATTCCATGTAGTGACCTGAATAATAATAATAATAATAACAACAACAACAACATCGAAAGATACCTTAGGAATGAGAAGCCAGTTTCGAAATTTTCCCCAGACACCTGATGAAGGCTGGATGGTATATCACAGCTGAACCTTTGTGTTAACAACAAATAAGATGAGGACAAATATCTGTCAAATGTAAATAATGTTCAATACTACAATTTGCCTCATTCCTGCATAAGCAAGTGACCGTCACATTAGTGAAATTTTTGCTGGTGCTCTTCAACCTAGGTTGGTACTGAGAATTCCTATGTCCAAATGGATCAGTTCATCCATTTTCCAATCGGAAAAATATAGAATTGCAATCTATTGAAAAAAGAAATGCGTACAAAGAAATGGCTTAAGTAAACCATATATATATATATATATATATATATATATATATATGAGGATTTCATATCCAATTTCCTTAAATGGTACTAGGTTGTGATCTACTATACGTTTTATGAACAGGTCTTGTAGAAAGACACATGACTATAAATATTTTCCTCGGTTGAAATCGGATATAATATATAAGGAAGATTATATTTTTTGTATTTATTAAACTAATCAGAGCCTGCTTCTTCTCCTTAAATGTAATCCTATATTTTGTTATTCTATTTCACAATCATTTTATATGTCGTTTATTAATATTCTGTAAAAGTTGACTGATTATCCTTGTTCTCGTTGTTGTTCATGTTGTTGCTCTGTTGGTTTGGTTGTTGAAATCGTTGCGGTCATAATGATTGTCGTTGTTGTTGTTGTTGTTGTTCGTTTGAAGTCTGACAATTGAGGTGATTCAATTCCTCAGTGATATATTACTTGTTTATTTCCTGTGATAATGCCAGGTTTGAACGAGTTGTGTGAAATCTGATAACAATAAGCTACAAGTTTGTAAATAGATTCAAGGAAACCATAAAACATCCGTAATGTAAAAAGAATGCATTTATGGTTACATCAGTTGTTTAGCGAATCAATGATTTATCGTATAACAGCATCAAACGTCTAACTTTCTTATTTTCGTTAATATTTATATAAAAAAAAAAGTTGTTGCTGAGTCATATGTGTTTAAGTGAAATTATTCCTTAAATTTTTTGAACGAAATGTAGGGAGATGTTCACTTATGCGTGAAGTAAAATCTGAAAGGATTAATAACGTGTTTTTGTATGACATTTTACGCACCTAAATTTTCAACCTATACGATTGAGTTTCAAACGCAATAAGGAACGCATTATAAAAACGCTGCATCAAAGGGTTTCAATCCCGAATATTTTCTACTTTTTGCAGCCTCCCCCTCCTAACTGCTCTTTCTGCAGTAACACGATTTTATTTTTTATTGAGAATTCATATGTAAAATTGTAATTTTTTTTCTGTCCTTTTAAATACAGATCAGGGTTTCCATTTTGTATATGCTCGACTTTTAAGCAAATATAGACTCGTGTCTAAAATACAAGAGAGTAAGTTCAATTTTCACCTATTGTGACAAAGGTAGTCTCAGTCTCATATTACTGATAGTCATATTACCGATAGTCTATATGTTGAGATCTCAAGTTTAAAAATCAAATAGATGCTCGTGTTTGGAAAGAAATGAAAACATGTTGGAACGCAGTGCATTTGATGATTTAAATTTACTTCATCTCAGTACGAAGTCAATTTCATAGAAACCACTAATTACGAAAATACTACGCTAAACTTGTGATCAACGATTCAAAATGAAACGAATTCATTATACAATATAAATGTTTGGCAGTAGCTTGTGTCATATTCCCAATTTTTTGCTTGGATAGTAATGGCGATTTCATCTGTATATTTGTATGACTAAAAATGACTACACTTTTCACGGTCGGTGAAAGACATCGACTTCAAAATCAAATTGCAGCTTGCACTTAACGCACTAATCGATATCACTTTGTAGTTATTACTTCAGCGAGTGTCGTTATCCTTTAATAGTGTGAGCGAAAATTGTCAATAAATTAAAATCATATTTGAAGTGAATAAAAAGTAACTAAGAGAAATGTGAACGTCAATCATACTCGGTTAAAAACTGTGTTCACCCTTGAACTTCAATATATTAAAAGAAATAAAATAAGCATGCAGTGAAATAGAAATATTCATATCGGTTTCAAAGTTTTACCCAAGGCCAGTAATTTCGATGAAGTAGATTATATGAACCCCAATGATTAACGACTAGTTATTTCATCGACCATGAAAGGATGAACGGCAATGTCGGGTGCGGTGGAATTTGAACGCAAATCATACGAAATTCCGCTAGTATCTTGCCGGCGTGTTAACGATTCTACTAGCTCACAGCCTTGAATATTATTTTCTCCTCTAAGCAAAAGTCCTGAAATTTGGGGTGAGGGGTCCAGATCGACTCTAGTACGCGACTGGTATTTAATTTATTGACCCCTAAAGGATGGAAGGCAAAGTTGACCTCGACTGCCTTAAATATTAATTAATATTTAACTTTGTTAATCTAAATTAAACTGATCTTTCATCACGATTGTATCTATTCCCTATGTGTTTATGTGTGATTAGATTGCCTCTATGATGCATCATATATATCTAGTAATGAACATAAATCTACGTGCAGTGTATTTAGGAAAACAATTATATAAACAGGAGCATTGAAAACCTTATATTTGGTTCAAAACAAATCACAGAACACTCGAGTTATTTACAGTAACCTATCTCACACAAACTTGTATAAACATAAGCCTGTAGTGATAATATAGACATTAATCTGGTTTGATATTATATTCGATCTGTTTACTTGTACCACCAATTCCCTATATTTATAAGAGACAGAAATGTTGTGTGTTTTTTTTTTCACTTTCTGTTTTACATCGATGTAAATGAAAATTATTAACTTCAAATGGGGTTCAAACAGCATTGCATCACGAATACGTGAGCTATTTCAATCTATCTTTTTTATCATTTTATGTTGTCACATTCAGTATTATGTTATTATTCGCTAGTATATTATATACAAGCACTAAGGTAAAAATATATATGCAGTTATATATACTACACCAGGTATTTGAAGAGTTGTAAATACTGCTTTACGAAACATATATATGCACACGTACAGGCATATATATATATATGTGTGTGTGTGTGGGTGGGTGGGTGTCTTTTGTGTAAATATCCAGTGAAATCCGTGCAGCCAGGATCAGTACATCTAGTGGCAATCCAAATGGAGTATTGGCATATAGTTGAGAATCAGTGCTGAAAGTTCGTGAAGTGGTTCGGATACGCAAATCCAAACTAGCCATACTGGACCGCTGAAATCTAAAAGTTTGTTCCCCCTCTCTCTCTCTCTCTAGGTTTAATTTCTCTTATTCACTTTCTGTTGAAGATCGTAGGCTCGAAACGAAAAATATTTTTGTTTTATTTTCCTCGAGCGTCAAACTACAACACTTTCTTGTTTATATGAATTTGAATTTTGTATAACATATCGAATGGTAGTATTATGAAGTAATACTATAAAATGGTGTTTGTTTGAAATATAAATCAAAAATTAAAAATCACTGCTTTTGATCAGAGTCTTTAAATATATTTCCTTGGTTAGTCTTCTGTAATAATCCATAATATTCATATGTAAAATTCCTTATATTGTATTGTATTACAAATATATATTTTATACATAAGTATTATGGATTGCTACAGAAGAATTGCCAAGAAGACATATGAATTTCAAGATTCTCATGCTAAAGTATTTACAAATTTCACATTTCATATTACTAAAGAGAAGAAGAGTTATTTATGAATGCTTATCAATACAGGATTCCATTATTCTATATTATTTAAGTATATGAAATTTATTTGGAATACAAGACAATATCACGGATTTTACATATGAATAATTTGGATTATTACAGAAGACTAACCAAGGAAGTATATTTCGATTTAAAGACTCTCATCAAAAGCAGTAATTTTTAATTTTTATTTTATGTTTCAAACAGACACCATTTTATAGTATTGCCTCAAATTTATATAAAAACTACCATTCGATATGTTATACAAAATTCAAATTTTATATCTCTGAAGAGCAAAAGTGTTGACTATAAATGATTATCAATATAGGATTTCATTATAGGGACAGCACTTATATGAAACGATCGTAAGATGCTTTAAATACTTAATTCAAAATTTAAAACAGTCATATACATTATGTATTTATACATATTTACATATATTTTTATACAAATATATTTTTAATGCAACAATTATTTTACACGCGTTTATATCTTTCTGAAGAATTTTCTAATATTGATCTCCTGATATTATTAAATATATATATATATATATATAATCGCTCGTATCAAATATATAAATACCTTAATGGTATTAATAATTGATACTCTAGGAGACTCATATAATTATATATTGGTGCCTTCGTCCCTCTTTTTCTCTCTCTCTTTGATTTCTTTGCCCCCTTTTATCTCTTTCTTCTCCTCTCACGTGACCGCTGGTCAACCAGCCTTTCGGCTTCTAACCAGCGCCACGAGAACATCGTTGTCTTCGTCTGCCGAAAAAGGCATTTTTTTCCAAATACGCCAGCTAAACTAAGTTGTACTGTCTATAGTCGTAAGACACCCGCTGTTTTGTCCTGTTATTACTATTATTGTTTTTTGTATTTATATTCGTGTGGCATCGTCCGTTTTTCTGTCCTTGTTTCGTATACATTCGATCCTTTTTCCAATAAATCTAATGCTCGTAGCTTAGGTTTTCCTTGGGGCTGGCGCCGGATCGGAGCGATCTCAAGATTAATCAGCCGAAATTGCAAGGATGATCCGGTTCTTGACTGAAGATTGAAGGCTTTGAATGTCCCCTCCGTGTTTTTTGTATCGTCTTCTAAATATTTTACGTTCTTGTCCCAGTTTGTCTTTTTCTACATATAATATATATATATATATATTATATATATATATATATATATATATGCAAAACTTTTATAATTATGAGTGTAATTATAATTAGGATTCAGCAAAAATTTGCTTCACCACATACCGAAATTTAGAAATAGGGGTTAAAACTATTTCACTACCATAAGAAAATGTCCCAGACAGCAATACTCAACAACTCACGCAAGTTAAGAGAGAAAAATAACGAATCCACCCGGCTTGATTAGCGGTTTCTGAGTTGTTTAGATGTGAAAAATGTAAACTCACATTTCCACTCTATTATTATCCTTTTCAGTACAGTAATTCACGATTTTAAATTTGAGTGCACTGCAAAAATTAAACAAACTTATCTGACCAGGCGTCATCAGACAACATACATCTAACGACCAGTACTTCCGAATTCAAACAGACGAATGACATCTTGTATTCCTCCTCACCCACCCACGTTTTCTTGTTTTCTTGATACAAAATCTGATTTTAGAAAACTAGTTTTCTTGATACAAAATTTGTTCGCCAAATAGTAGGATACAGCCTCTAAGACAATATAATCCCCCTTCCACTTTAATTTCGTCAGGAATAACTGACATTTATTTCACCCCTACCTATTTCTATAAATAGAAAATCTCTTTTGTCTCCATTCAACAGAATATCCCTCCCCACTTTCTAGCAGTTCCAAATGACTTAAAGAAAATTCTTCAGTCAGAAGATAAATTCTAATAGCTCAATGTTCTTAGCATTCAAATCAACATCTCTGTCTTTATATCTACCCTCTTTATAATGTTATCAATTAACATGAAATTAAGTATATATATTGATGGAAAACCTCTATAAATAGGTGATGATTGCTTAACATTTTAAAACTATTGTAATACTTACAATGTTTAATAAAATGATATAGCGTGAAACGATCGTGCCAAATTACAGAGTATATATATATATTTAGATATTACGCATATATTTTATATAATTATATGCATTTTCTTATTAGATATTTAGATGCATATGTATGTGCATATGCATCTGTATATGCATATATATATACATTTATATATATGCATATATATATATATATATATATATATATATACATATTCATATATATATGCATGTGTGTGCGTATGTTTGTGTTCCGTAAATTACTAGTTTTATGTAAGTAATATTACATAAACAGAAGCTGCTATTTCGTTGCAGGTATCAATTTTTCCAGGTGGTTATAACATTTTTGCTATATATGCTTTCATATATATGCTATCATATTACAAAAATAAATATATACAAGATTTATTCAGTCTTCTCTCAATATGTCTCATTTTAAAGATATTTTCGCCATTTTGGCAAAGAAGGCTATGCAAGAGAATTTTGTACCAGAATATATAGCAATATATTCGATGACATGAAAAAGATCTATAAAAAACTAATATAGAAAGGTTTATGTCCGAATATTTTATGATTTGTGGCCTTTCTCCTTTGGGACAGCACATAAATGCCCTCTCTGCATACAAATTAGACTGCATTTGAAGTGAGGTCAACTACATAAAAGAAAATGTTTTGACATAGAGAAGTCTAATAATTATTATTTTGTAACGTGCACATAACAAACCAGTCGTATATAATTTATAGGAACCTTCCAAGTTTAATGGCACCGTTACTTTTTTGATATCTGAAGAAGAAAAAATAACAAGAAAAATACCAAAGGTCAAATAATAAATTATGTTAGACGAATACAATGCAATGCTGGATATTTGGTTTCATTACTGGCATGAATCACGTGTATATCTGACATATCGAAAACTGATTATTCCATTGGCTTCTAAGAAATAAATTTAGGCCGAAATGAAGCATAAACATTCAATGTAGAGATTGTGATTTTCATTACTCTCGGTGCGGAATGTCTTAAAATATAGGGTCCATTAGCATAAAGCAACGTAAGCTAATTTTACGTAGATTATAACCTTAGTTTTCTCACTAAATACGGTTTGAAAACAAACATGAATTATGGTTATTTCGGGTGAAGAATTTGTTTCCAAATTACAACTTTGGTTAACGTACAACCATATACTCGATAGTCTTACTGGATGTCGGTGTACCTTTAGATAAATGGTCTTCACGTATAATGAGCCGAAGAAGCGATGTCTGTATACACATGAAGAATTTGATTAGATAACCGCACGCGAAAACTGTTCAGGGCCTGGCCATCCATTAGCACGATAAATAAGTTCAGTCAAATATATCTTAAGATATGAAAGACTAAGCTATATATTGGCACACAATAAAAACTAGTAAAATATACAAACGTTTTAGTTTAATTATGCAACAAAAATGTTGCATTGTAGTCTGTTGGTAATTGATTTCAAAATAGAGTAAGAAATACGGTGCAGCATAGAATATTGCTCTGCGCATAAGAAAGGGTGTTTATCAAAGGACTAAACATCATCTATGTAAACAGCACAGTAAAATATAAACTTGTTATGTTTTATGTTTACATTGTAATTTACGGTGGAGATTGATGTTTACGCCACTACAGATTGTGGGGAAATTATTACAATTTAAAATATAATTATATTATATATACAATCTTTGATAGTATAAATGTCGAAACACGCAAAGTCTTTATAATTTTATATTGTTATCGAATTCCTTTGTAACGATGTAATCTTCTAGGTTAAATATATACGTTAAAAATGAATAAAATACACTATTTCGCTAAATTACTTTCTTTATACATCACACATGATTAAATTCTTTCTAAGAAAGGAAATAATAATTTCTCTGCCAGAAAATTACAGTCGCTAACAATTGATTCTTCTTTACCAATTTCCTAACTGAAAACATCGTCCAAACCACGGAAAATGGGAAATTTCTTTGTAATTGAGTAGAGTCCTTGAAACAGAGGGTTTCTTTGAACTGCCAAAATTAGTGCAAATGTTGAACAGATGAATAAATTTTATTCCGTGAGGAACACACGACGAACTTTTCGGGTTAAATTTTGGTTGAAGAGAGATAGGGGCTTACTGGTGTGCAGTAAATTCATTCATCTCTTTTTCTATCTTACTCTCTCTCCTCTCTCTCTCTCTCTCTCCTCTCTCTCTTTCAGGTTTTGGATAAACTAATCTAACTTGTTGAATTCGCATGTAAGTGGCTGCGTATTCCATAGTCCCCAAAAGAATAATTACACCTACACAACCTTTAATCAGTTGTGTCTGGATTCAAGTTCGAGACGCTACTCGCGTTTATAAATATCTAGAATAACAATGCACTTTTGGGTAGTGGCCTGAATTTCACCCCTGCAGCCACATCTTTTAAACTACAAAAATAGCAATAGGATGATATTCTACAAATCCGAAAACGATGTTATATTCTCAGATCTTCTGAAAAAATCGGCAGTCTCACTTACCTAGAAAAAGGAAGCAAGACTAGAATTTAGGCTAGATGCTACAAATCTGTTTCTCTAGCATTTCATGCATATAGATATTTAGCTGGCAGAATCGTTAGCACCCGGCGAAATGCTTAACGGTATTTCGTCTGCGTTACGTTGTGAGTTCAAATTCCGCCGAGGTCGACTTTGCCTTTCATCCTTTCGGGGTCGATAAATTAAGTACCAGTTACGCACTGGAGTCGATGTAATCGACTCAATACCTATGTCTGTCCTTGTTTGTCCCCTCTGTGTTTAGCCCCTTGTGGGTAATAAAGAAATAGGTATTTCGTCTACCGTTACGTTGTGAGTTCAAATTCCGCCGAGATCGACTTTGCCTTTCATCCTTTCGGAGTCGATAAATTAAGTACCAGTTAAGCACTGGGGTCGATGTAATTGACTTAAGCCCATTGTCTGTCCTTGTTTGTCCCCTCTATACAGCTATCTTAAAACTAAGAACATCTCTTATATTTACAGCTTTTACTCTTAAAGGACGTGGTTGCCTCACAAAATAACTACGACACCATCATTGTATCTTTACCAACGTTCCTATCTATATCCGTTTTGAATAATGAAGCCTGTAACTAGATTGTTCACGGGATTATCCCACACACATTTAGAGAAACAGGGTTCACTGGAAAACTCAAAGTATAACTCTCGACGTAAGAAGAAATTCATATTTTGTAGGCAAAGTCTTATTTCTATCAAATCGGCTTCAATAAGTGGAGTATCTCAGGGCGCTGTTCTAGTGTCACTAATATTCATCCTCATATAATGAGGCATACGCCGATGATCCCAAAATGTTGATAGCTATCAACATAAAGAAAGTAGAAGATTTTCACATTGTGCTAAACCTTATCAATCAAGTGACAGCTGAAAGTAATAATATAACCGTGTCTGAAACATTTCAAATCAATGATGGCAGCAAACACCACACACACACACACACACACAACCCACACCATATTATATATATATAATATATATATATATATATATATACGTATATCCAGTTCTATAATAGAGAGATGAGGAATTATGTACGTTATGTACGTTATTTACATTAATTACATTTGACGGATATTTGTCCTCATTTCGTTTCTGGTTAACACAACATTTCGGCTGATATATTTTCCAGCCTTCAACATGTGTCTAGTGATATTTCAAACCTAGATTCTCATTCCTTAGGTATTTTTTAGATGTTGTTGTTTTTCTTTTCTTTTATTTTATCTACTTTCAGCTCACGAGCTGTGGCCATGCTGGGGCACCGCCATTTATTATTATTAAAATTACTATTATTATTATTATTATTATTTTTATTATTATTATTATTATTATTATTATTATTATTATTATTATTATTATCATCATCATCATCATCATCATCACCATCATCATCATCATCATCATCACCATCATCATCATTATTATTATTATTGCTATTATTATTATTATTATCATCATCATCATCATCATCATCATTATTATTATTATTACTTATCATTATTATTATCATCATTATTATTATAACCCCCGAAACAGCGCACAAGATGAGGACAAATATCTGTTAAATGTAAATAATGTAAATAATGATTTCTTTCTTTATCTATATACATACGCACGCAGATACAGCCAGACAGATGTATGTATGAATATTGTCAAATAAAGGTGGATATGCAAACTTGTATGATGTTAAGTGGATAGCAGATATATTTCTAAAAATAATTATTAATGCATTGAAATACCGATTTCAATGCGTGCTTTTTATAGATTTACACGTGAATATAATTTTGCATTTCAACATAAATACAATGGATAGTAAAAATTATGGACATTTCTTCTTATAAGCTAACAATATGAAGATATATGTATATACACACACAAAAATACACACATATATCATTTACTTTTCAACTGTCTCCCCTCACTCTCTCTTACAGTTACCCTGCCTCTCATTTCTGTATGTATATATATATATATATATATATATTATATATATTTATATATATGTTAATGTATATATTATATATATATATATATATATATAATATATATACACATGCATTTATACTTGCATATATATATATGCATGTGTGTATATGTGTATATATCTCTCTCCTTATATATATATATGTGTGTGTGTGTATGAACACTGGCGATACAGTGGTAAAAGGTTGTCAAGTATATCATCTTTTATAATTGTATTTTTTATTCTTAGTTGAAAAAGGAACCAAAATTAATCTATATTATAAGTTTTTTTAAAGAATTTCCTGTGTTTACTCCATACCGTTTCGAATTTACAATATTCTTCTGTATAGCCGTGGGGATTATACTTATAACGGAATACTATAATTACATCAATACAATTTTCAATTTTGAATTGTTATTCACAGTGAAATTTGCGTATAGTTATTGACATCTGATAAAGTTTAGAGGTAAAAATTTAACATGAAAACATTTTACGAAGAAACATTTCCTCACACTGGCGCTTGTATTACTCATCAGACATTTCAAATTCCTATTTGCTTTCGATGAAAACTTTTATCTGGGCTATATTTAGGTCATATCACACTAGTTATGCAATGCTGCTTTTACTCAGAGTACGTTGTCGCTCTAGTTATACTCTTCAAGTTATACAAAAGCAAATCACAGAAAAAGCGTATCATTAAAGAAAAATGCATTGAAAACTAAATGCCACATTCTATTCCAGCGATTGAAAGTTCCATATTATACGGAATGTTAATCTTGATCGTCTTCATCAGGTCATCATGTGAAATGCAATCCTCAACAATACTTACAAGCATATAGCTCATCGATTAAATCCAACCGTAGAATAGAGCAGATGTAAGCTCACGCAGCACAGAGGCGGTATGATATGTTTCCCTCATGGCAATAGTTTCTAGTGAGACTTCTATTAGTAATAAAATATATTTATTTATCACACAGGGGATGTAAAATAACCTGAAATTTGGGCGTACAATGATGCAAAACTTTTAATATTCATCAACATAAAAAAACATTTATTTAAAGTAATTATCATTCTTGCTTAGCTATGAAATTATTGTGAATGGCTGCATATATTACGTATTTCGTATCTATCTGTTGAACAGATGAATGTGTGATACAATAATTTAAAATTGTCACTTAGGATATCAGTGAATTCCAATGAGTAATCTTATTTTGTTGCGTTCAAAATAAATTTTGCTTAGGCATTCTCATATTGCTTTCTTATTTCAATGGTTTGAATAATCGGTAAATCTATGCTCAGTCGTAATGCTACTTGTTTAAAATTTTTGCCCAAGGCCTTCAATCATATGGGGATATGGTTAGTCAATTTCAGTGACCCCAGAGCTGTACTGACTATTTATTTTAACAACCCCAAACGATGGCAGGAAAAGTTGATTGACATTAGGTGTTTTTGAACCTCAACCTAAAAAGCTGGATATATATATATAATTATAATTATTTCCTTAAAAGGATTTTATTCCCATGCTGGCCACTTGATAAGATCGATATTTAAATTAACGAAGAGATCCTTATTTATATATATATATATATATATATATAAACAAATCAATTGCGATAAAATAAAAATAATTATAATCGCTGGTATTACTAACACAAGCCATATATTTTTCATATATATATATATATATATATATATATATATCAGATCATTATCATCATTATCGTCATCATCATCATCATCATCATCATTATTATTATTTATTATAAATACACGTGTCTGGTATAGGGTATCACATACTATCTTCAAACTATAATAGAATCTGGTGGGCTAATATGATAAACACATTCAGTAAGATTTTTATGACGTGAGTAAAGCATTAAATTACTTCTTCGCGACAACATAAAACCTTTTTTTAGAAATCTCACTATGCGAAAAACAATGCGGTCAAAACACCAGAGCCAATGAAAATGCATAGTCAATCAGAACTCTTGCAATGCACCCTAAAAGCAAAGATAATTTGCAATACACACCAACATTTACGTAAATTACATTGCAAATAAAATTAGCATTTTATATCAAAGTAGACACCATACTACAAGACGTGTTCGAAAACTAAGCACGCTAGATTATGGTTTTTAAAGTTTGACACAGAGACAGCAATTTTGAGGGACAAGTCGATTACATTGATCCCATTACTCAACTGCTACTTATCTTATAGACCCCGAAATGATGACAGGCAAAGTTGACACTAGATCATTGAGTTACACAGTCTGTATAATAAATAATCGAAGACAAATGGTTTCTGAGATCTGAAGAGGATGTAATGCCAACACTGTAAATAGAATGAAAATCACAAGAATCTTCAAATCTTTCATTTTAACCAACTGCTGAATACAAAGATTAACCGAACGTAAGTTTCTATTTAATTTATATGTGCGAGTTAATCGCTAAAAGCTGTTCCAACATTCAACTTTCATCTGGTTAAATACATATGTTATCCTTCTTTTCTTGACAAAATTTCAGAAGACAAAAACATACAGATGCACGCCCGTAGCCACATCAAAGCCCAAGTTTTAATTCACCAACCATAAAAATAACTCTCACTATTATTAGAATATATGAAAATGTGGTCAATCAACCAAAGGGATCAAGTAAAATGTCCATGAAGCCAACAAGAAGATTTATATATATTGAACAGTAACAGTACCTAACCAGTTATTCCCTAATATTTATTAGATATAAAATTTGTTGCAGAACTACAGATTCCTTCAAAACATTTGTAATTTTCGAAATATTAAATAGTGTTGCTTTGAGTAATGATCAACGGTGTCATGTATTGGCTTCTGCTTTGAGTGGAGTGAACAACAGTAGACTTTATATACAATGACACCCATTTGGGTAGCTACTGCTTGGTTCGTATTCCCTGTCTCATGATGGTTGCAAATAATTTATTAAAATAGCAAGAAGGTAGAATGTAGCAAACCGGGCAAAATGCTTAGTGGCATTTTATCCGTCTTCACGTTCTGTGTTAAAATTCCGCTGAGATGGACATTGCCTTTTATCCTTTCGGGGTCTGTACAATAAATAGTAGTTGAATACTAGGGTCGATGTAATCGACATACCCCTTTCCCTAACATTGCTGACAATGTGTCAAAATTTGAAAATGATACGGAACTCATTTGAGAGTTGATTGAGCTAACACAGGCTATGTATGAAACAATGATGCAATGTAAACAATTATTTTTGCAAATATGTTAGATAAAGTAAACTTTGGTGCGAGTATCCTAACACTGATTTTTCCATTACGCATTAATGGTTCGAGATTGTGCAAGTTGTATTTGGCTAAAAACCCAACAATATAAAACGTTGAACAAAGATAAATGCTAAGAAAGATAAAAAGTATCTGAGTTTGCGAACACAGTAAGAGGGTGCGGTATTCCATCTCAGAGTCAAAGATAGAGAAACAGTGACCTCCCACACAAATCGAATGTCAGCACGATTTTGAACATAACCGTACTCGAAATTCTGAGCAATAACGTAAAGCGATGCAGTATTGACACATATGTGGGCACTAATATACCTATGTACTCGCCAGACATATACGAACATACACACAGATAAATACATAAATACATACACACATATCTCTATTTTACTCTTTTACTTGTTTCAGTCATTTAACTGCGGCCCTGCTGGAGCACCGCCTTTAATCGAGCAATTCGACCCCGGGACTTATACTTTTTGTAAGCCCAGTACTTATTTTATCGGTCTCTTTTGCCGAACCGCTAAGTAACAGGGACATAAACACACCAGCATCGGTTGCCAAGCAATGCTAGGGGGATAAATACAGACGCACAAACACACACACGCATATATATATACATATATACGACGGGCTTCTTTCAGTTTCTGTCTACCAAATCCACCCACAAGACTTTGGTCGGCCCGAGGCTATAGTAGAAGACACTTGCCCAAGGTGCCACACAGTGGGACTGAACCCGGAACCTTGTGGCTGGTAAACAACCTACTTACCACACAGCCACTCACAACCAGGTTTGTCTTCGCTGTAAAATAGTACGGATGTGGATCATAATATATGTAGCATAAATACAATATTGTACAAAAATAACTTCACTGAACATTGTTAATTAGCATTGCTTAGAGACGATCGCAGGCATATAATTTCAATATTTATCCAATAATTGTAATTAGCTAACACTAGGAAACAAGATGGTTTACTCAAATTAATTATATCTCACCATAATCCCAAATTGATAGTGAAAGCCTGGACATGTCTGTACAAGTTTTGCCAATATAAACGAAATGAGAAAATGAATTATTTAGTTCAATATGAGGAAAGAAAATTTCAGTATCTCTAGAAGTTGAGAATCATTGCAAAGATGAACTCAAATACAAAAGAGAACATGATCACAGTATTGAAATGAGCAAACTAATAAAGTTACAGTGAGTGTTAGTGATATTGTACGAATTGGAATTATGTAGTTCAGCTAATGAATAGGATTGTCTATGTATCGACATAATAGTAATTGAGGTAGTAAATGGAAATGCACAAATCTCAAACAAAGAAATTCATATATTATATATATATATATATATAATTGTTTGGATTAACTTTATATATATATATATATTGCTGGATTAACTTTATATATATATATATTATTTGGATTACCTTTATATATATATATATATATATGTATATATATATATATATATATATATGCATATAGATATAAATATCTATGTATGTGGGTATGCGTATGTATATATATGATGATGTATGTGTGCGTGTATATAACATGCGATATTACATTATATACATCTGTAAATTGTTTTACGTGGATATTTCTTTCTGTCGTTACCTCCCTCTCACCCACTCTCTCCATACATACACATGAAAATGAAATTAAATAAGGAGAGAGAGAGAGGGAAGGCAAGATGGAGAAAGAGTGAGGGAGTAAAAACGTGAGATTGGCGTGGGGTAGAAGAGAAAAAAAGAGATAGAGGGTAAATATTAGACATACGGAAGAGATATATAGGAAAATTTCAGAAAACTCTGGAAAGATGAAGAGAGTATATATCAGAGAGAAAGAAAAGGAAATGCTAGGACAAAATGCTTTGTGAATAGAATGGA
>NC_042998.1:200505750-200513250 GCF_006345805.1 Octopus sinensis | reverse complement strand
AATCAAAAATATTCATTTATCTGCAATATTTTTCCTTTTATCTTTCTTTTCAAATGATTGTTACTTTGTGACAATGCGGGTGTCTCATGTCTCAGATGGTTTTTGATTTCAGATTCTTCGATATTTGTTTAAAAATAACTGTAATATTTTTAGTTCCGTTTACCTTAATCCAATTCAGTCCTTTCCTTATAAATGTCATGAAATAATTGGACAATGGCTGTCTCTGTATAAGTATATGTATATGTCTATATTTATGTGTGTATGTGTTCTTGTATGATTATATAACAAGGAGCAAGAGAGAGATAGAGAGAAAGAGAGAGAGGGAGAGAAGAGAGAGAGAAAGAGAGAGAGGGGGGAGAGAGAAAGAATGTACAATATCCACACAAAATTAAATTGAGTTGGAATACAAGAAATATGTTAATATGAAAAGTCGCTCATGTTAGAAATATAGCGATGTACCTAGGAACAGTTAATAGAATAAATTGTAATGGTTGATTGGAAACGTATATAGATAATGATATTCGTTACCTGTATATGCAAATATATACGTGTGTGTGAGTGTATACATATATACAACGATCTTCTTTCAGTTTCCGTCTACCAAATCTACTCACAAGTCTTTGGTCGGTCTAAGGCTATAGTAGAAGACACTCGCCCAAAGTGGCACGCAGTAGGAATGAACCCGGAACCATGTGGTTGGTAAGCAAGTTACTTACCACGCAGCCACTCCTGTCTTCATAACACTGACTATCTGTCTTAATTAGAATCGTATTCGATAATGATATTCGTTACCTGTGTATACAAATATATACGTGTGTGTGAGTGTATACATATATACGACGGGCTTCTTTCAGTTTCCGTCGACCAAATCTACTCACAAGTCTTTGGTCGGTCCGAGGCTATAGTAGAAGACGCTTGCCCAAAGTGGCACGCAGTGGGAATGAACCGGAAACATGTGGTTGGTAAGCAAGCTATTTACCACACAGCCACTCCTGTCTTCATAACATTGGGTATCTGTCTTAATTAGAATCGTATATCTATAATGATATTCGTTACCTGTGTATACAAGTATATACGTATGTGTGAGTGTGTGTGAGTGTGTGTGCGTGTGTGTGGAGATTATCTTTATATTTAGAGTTGCACTTCTGTGAAGACGGCATTATGCTCATAATGGGTATTCAAACATTGCCTAGAAAAAGTGAAGAAAATCATGTAGGGATTAAAGCAGGTATGTGTGTGTGAGTGTACGCATGTATATGTATTAGTGTGAGGTATGCGTGTGCGTACATATGTGTGACCATACATACACGGTCAATCAGACGTTTACGAAAAAAATAAACATACACGTATACACCATAGACCTGATAGTTGTGTGTTTTTACGTTCTTCTGTTTGCACATGGGAGAGCCTGTGTGCATCAATATGTACCTAATTGTCTCTGAATTATATGAGTTCACTTCGTTTGAGCCAAAACATATGTGGATTAAGAATTTCACATCGATAAATCGTGAAAACATTAACCAATCATGATGTTATAAACATTTGCTACCCTACAGTAAAATTCGCTTTTTATTAATTGGACTATACGTACGTATATAGATACAGACATAAATACATTGCATAACACACAGACACTCACACACAAAGTAACAGAGACAGAGATATAGATAGATATATTATGCATTTGTGTGTATGTGCGTGCATGCATGTGTGTGTTTTTCTAAACACACACACACACACACAAATATATATATATATATATATATATATATATATATATATATGTATATATGTATATATATATATATAATATATATATATATAATATATATATATAATATATATATATATATATATATATATATTTATATAAAATATTATTAGAGACAAAACCACTATTTGCAAAACAAACAAGGAAAGACTTAATCAATACATAAAATTTTAATAAATAGTCAAAAAAACCGATTGCGCATACTGTCATAAACTCTTGTGGAAAAAGCTAACAAAGTAACAACAACAATATGTGTCTAGTACTTATTATATACATCTTGAGCGTGTCCTCTACTTAGCTTTTTTTTCCCCATTGAGACCGCATCCAGCTCTTTTTAAAATTTTCTCTTTCTAAAATTCTCAATAAATATTTCTCTTTAAAACAAGCGTTTAAGATCCCCTCCAGTCAAACAAGTAATTGATCAATCATTAATATCTAACATGATTGTTTATTTGTTTAATTTTTTTCTGATTTTGAACAGCAGAAATAAATATAAGGCATTGACTTAAACGACGTAGCCTCAAAGTGGATACTGTGCATTACGTAGCATAACTTTTTTACTTTTTTCTTACTTTATGTATATTGTCGATGGAAATTTCCCTGAGATGAACATTGGGAAGAACTTAGATCGAGAATATATCACGCACCCGAAAATATTTTGTTATCTCGTTAGCATAATAGGAATTGTTTTGTGGCCTAGATTTAAATTTCCGGGCGGTGATCCAAGTAATGGAGCACAAACGTGACGAAACACTAATGGTTGAATGACCAAAATTCATCACTGTAGGGAGGATGTTTTGTAAATTTATCTTGGAATTGGAGAATTCGTCTGCCACTAAAAATACAAAAGTGAAGAGCTATGATGCCATTCAAGTCTGCCATAACGCATTACTCTCTTTTACTCTTTTACTTGTTTCAGTCATATGACTGCGGCCATGCTGGAGCACCGCCTTTAGTCGAGCAACTCGACCCTGGGACTTATTCTTTGTAAGCCTAGTACTTATTTTATCGGTCTCTTTTGCCGAACCGCTAGGTGACGGGGACGTAAACACACTAGCATCGTTTGTCAAGTAATGCTAGGGGGACAAACACAGACACACAAACATACATACACACACATATATATATATATATACATATATACGACAGGTTTCTTTCAGTTTCCGTCTACCAAATCCACTCACAAGGCATTGGTCGACCCGGGTCTATAGCAGAAGACACTTGCCCAAGATGCCACGCAGTGGGACTGAACCCGGAACCATGTGGTTGGTTAGCGAGCTACTTACCACACAGCCACTCCTGAGTATAAAATTTTCATTTGTACGCAAATACACACACATCCTATCTTTTAATCTTTTTTCTTGTTATAGACATTAGAACGCAGCCATGCTGGGGCACCGCCTGGACGGATTTTAGTCGAAATAATTAACCCCAGTATTTACTTCGTTTCTAGGACTGGTACTTATTGTATCAGGCTCTTTCCCCGGACCGATAAATCACGGGGACTGGAAATCACCAACACTGGTTGTCAGACAATGGGCGGGGAACAACATAGACACAAACACACAGATACATACACACAGACAAACACTCTCATATACACAGACACACACACACAGACAAACACTCTCATATACGCAGACACACACACACACACAGACACTTAGTCTCATGTACACACACACACATCCTTTCAGTTTTCGTCCACCATATCCACTCAAGCTAGAGTAACAACAATTTGTTTAAGATTAGATGAGTTATTGATGTTACAGCTATTAGCTTCATGCCTATGGGTTAAAATATATATTTATTTGAATTGAGAATGAAGAATATTCTTTTTAGAATGATACTAAAGTTCATTTGCAATATCTTATATGCCTAGGTTGTAGATATAATTAACAAAATGCTATTTAGAAATGGTTATTGATGTTGGAGGTGATGCATCTAGAAACGAAGCTCATTTCTACGAATGTCAATTTAATGTTTGGCTTTGACAATATTTAATAAAGTTGCTGTACATAGTAATATATAGTGCTATTTTAAAACTTTCTGAAAGACCTTTAACACCGTGTTGTGTCTCCAATGAACGTTGTGATTTCGAAACCAAATTATTTTATACTAACAAACATACATGGTGAAAGGCAAGCTCGGTGGATAGAGCTGTTAGAAATAGCAGTCTAATTTTCTGGAACCAGATACTACAGTTTTGAAAATAAGAATGGCATATCATATCTGAAAATATGATATCAGATAACCAGTGTTTGAAAAAGAGATGGAGAATTTATGACTGGAAGATTTGCATTGCTGGTTTCTCGGAGCAAAGTAAGCCGTAGTGTAAACACAATGACTTAAACTTATAAGCCAAAGAAGACATCGAACAACTTCGCTTATAAAATGTAATGTGTTTAGTAACACAACACAGCACTTGATCACCAAGGGGAAAGTATCGGTTAAATTCCTCTGACGTTAGTGGCAGAGTGAAGTCAATTACTAATGAACGTTTTCCTGATTGTCTGCTGCACTGCATCTTCATTAAAGTTATATTACACACATGTTGTAACGTCGTATTTCTTCTGCAAGTATTACCAATACGATTTTACATGGCTCCGTTCATTCAACCATTCTCAGAATGTAATGTTGACCGACGGTTTGTACTCGTCGTTCGAGAGTGCGTTGCATTTAGTAACGGAGATAATAAAATTTTATACGACATTTGAAGAATTCCTGTGAACGGCAACGTGAAAGATTAGAGCTGCGTGGAATGAAGAAGCGGTATATACAGGAGATGGGTTTGGTGTAGTAGAGGTTGGATGTATAGCTTGTGTTGTATCTGTTCTCATGTGTTAGGAAGTGGAATGGAACTAGTTTAAACAGTTCTTGTAATTTAAAATTTCATTAAATGCTTCAGACATAATTTCTACTTTGAATAATTAAATTCCTTCCTTGCCTTTACTCAATGACTTTGGCTTCATGTTGTTTGTTTGCGCGCAGATACATTTATGTATACACCCTCATATGTCTATAGATATATAAATGTAAGCATGCGGATTTACGCACACACACACAATCACACACACATTCACATTGGAATATGTATGTATACGCATTTGCTTGTATGTTTTATATAATATACAAACACACACGCAGAAACAAATATGTTTTTACAGTATACAAAAGTAAGAACGAGTACAGGTAGATATTTTAGCTGGAATCTCTTGATTTTACTTGGATTTCTCAGTCGTATCGAGGTAGTAATTCGCATTTCTAAAAATGTAGCTTACTATTTCAGACCTTCAAGCATACACGTTCTCTCTCTCTCTCTCTCTCTCTCTCTCTCTCTCTCTCACACACACACACACACACACACACACACTAATCTATCTATCTATCTAACTATCTATCTATCTATCTATCTATCTATCTATCTATCTATCTATTTATTATCTATCTCTTTGTCTCCATTTCTCTCTAACTTTCTCTAACAGACGTACGAATCTAATATATATATATGTGTGCGCGTGTGCATGTGTGTCTTCATACGTGTCAGTGTGTATATATGTGTGTATGTGCGTGTCTATGTGTGTGTGGAAGGAAAAAAGAGAGAGAGATTATCGACTATAAATTTGTTAGGACGATATTTTCTTTAGCTACTAACTGTAAATTGTTTTCTGTGTCATAACTATGACATGTTTGCATTCCTTCATGAGAATCGGCAGGAGGATCCCACGTCCTGTCGTTCTCGTATTAAATATAAACATATAAAAAGTACGCAGATCTTTTGGCATAAACATACTTCAATAGCAGTAGGAATTATAGATTGCACCAGGCTGAGAAAAGAACGATTTTAAAGAGTGCTCAGCACCCAGGCATCTACCTCAGCGGCAAAAGTCAAATTTTTATTCCTTGCCTACATGAAGGAAAGTATATCTTATCGTACTTTCGTCCCCCATTGTGACTATAGGTGGCGGTTCCCCAGCTTCGGGTGTCCCTCCACAAATAATTGGGAATCCAGCATGGAGTTTGACCAGAACATACACAGAAGCACTCACATATATACCCATCCTTATACGCCAGATATCCACCTAATAGACTCTTTCTTAACCCCGATATAAGCCTACACGCATACACCATTCATAGATAAATGCCACCTACTGTCGCCTTGATACACCTTCAGAGACTATGCTTTGGTAACGAAGAACATAACTCTGAAATTAGCCGCAAAAAATAACAAATTTTATTTAATTTGCTTCGCGGGAAGGACTGTTTGAACGAAGACGCGTCTTCTCCTTACCTTCGCAACGCGGAGTAGCCGAAACAGGGACAACTGAAGAAGGGGAATATTCCTTGTGTTGTATGTCGTGTACTCTGTTTATTCGTTATTTGAAAACAAGTTCGTTTCTATGTTTTTGTTTTTATGTTTTCGTTTCTCATTGTGTTCAACGGTTTTTTGATGTCCTGTACCCACATATGCATGTATGTACATATATGCATGTATATATGCATATATTTATATATGTATGTATGTATGTATGTATGTATGTATGTATATATATATATGAATGTCCAGTCGTCTATGCTAACACTTGCCAACATTTATTAGGAAGTGTTAGCATAAATACTTTTCCATTGGCATGCGTACACGAAAATATTACACGGAATTACTGATCTGCAATTTTTGCGATTCTGCATGAGGTGTACCCTCTGTTTAAGCTTGCTCATGCTTTGCCACATTATTTCGTTTTTTCTTTCCCCATATATATTGTATCTTACAGATTACCTTTTCCTGTGCCTTAATTTCTTTGTTCTCCTCTAATTTTCGAAGAATGGCTTGCATTTGCTTTCCACCGGTGACTATATTATTGAATAACATCCAGGCTCTGTTTTTATGGTTGGTAGAGCGGGATTTAAGATGCATTTAGCTCGATTTTCTAGTAAGAAATGCAACCACGCGGGATTTTTCGCATTGACTAGATTTTTACTGTTGTGAAACAACTAGAATATGCTTACTTAGGGAATACTTACTACAATACGAGTGATGGATATAAAATATGGTCTGTTAATTGTTTTCAAGAGGAAGAATATAATGTGTTCGATAATTGTTGTGTTTCTCTCCCGTCATAGCTCACATTGTAATAGTCAGAGTTTGCAATAATGTTGATAACTCCGAGTGATACATTATTGGCAGCTGAGGATCAGTTTTCTTCCTTAAGGTAAACCTCATGAAATACAAATTTCAGTATTTCCATATATAGCTATGACATTTAAATATCATTGAGTTACTCAAGTTAGTCATTAATATGTATGATATTTTTGACGCTAAATAAGAAAAAAACAGCAACGTCAGTTAAAATGAAATACATTATTAAATATAGATTATTGGCGGTCAATTGTTTCCTTAATGTTCATGATGTTTTAAGAAAGCAAAAAAGAAAATACAGAATATTGATTGCATTATTTCTTTCGGGAAATGAAAACAAAACGCTACATATATGAACAGGAAATAGGAAGCGAATGTTAATTGAAATAGAGAAATATAAAGCAAATGTGTAAGACAAAGTAAAATATTATAACCATTTCGGAAACTCACATTTCCCGTCCACATGTGGTCCGGGCACGGTTTTCTTTTTATTTCTTTTTTATTTTTAGTTCTAGAAAAATAATTAAGGTCCAGAAAAAATACAATGCTACCAAATGTTTCGTGCTGAATATTCGTGCAGATCTCATTCTTA
>NC_042998.1:200478250-200503250 GCF_006345805.1 Octopus sinensis | reverse complement strand
TATTTTATTATCCTTTTCTTTTTACATCTTTATTTCTTAGAACTACGCACGTTTCGGCTGCAAACCGCTGGACACTGCTAAGTGTGCATCTGGGTTTTAATTAACACCAAGGCTACACCCTTCAGAATCATCGAGCACAGAAAATGTGAGGACGGGTAGATAATTCTAGTGAGCTGCATTCTGATAACGAACTGACAAGATGTACTAATAAAATCAGACTCATTAATGCACCCCCAGAATGAAGCGCCAAGATGCAAGAGATTATTATAAAAATTTGAATATTGTGTGAAGTAAAACAGATCATAAATGCATAGCCATTGAAATAGTGTAGGAGATACAAAAGTTGTAAGAAACAGCACTGGTGTGTGTCAGATTTTATAGTGTGTTAGTAAGTTAATAATTGTCAAACAGGAGGCACAATGGCCCAGTGGACAGGGCAGCGGACTCGCGGTCATAGGATCGCCGTTTCGATTCCCAGACCGGGCGTTGTGAGTGTTTATTGAGCGAAAACACCTAAAGCTCCACGAGGCTCCGGTAGAGGATGGTGGTGATCCCTGCTGTACTCTTTCACCACAACTTTCTCTCACTCTTACTTCCTGTTTCTGTTGTACCTGTATTTCAAAGGGCCGGCCTTGTCACTCTCTGTGTCACGCTGAATATCCCCGAGAATTACGTTAAGGGTACACGTTTCTGTGGAGTGCTCAGCCACTTACATGTTAATTTCACGAGCAGGCTGTTCCGTTGATTCGGATCAACCGGAACTCTCATTGTCGTAACCGACGGAGTGCTTCCACCACCAATTGTCAAACTCGTCAGATATGACAACATTATTCTGAACAAGAGCATGTTTTTAAGTGGCTGGTTTTTAAGCATTTTTCGGTTATGAAGTGAGACGTTTAATGTATGATTTGGGAAAGCTAGCTTTTATGAATATTATAATGCTTACCATTTACAGCAGTGTTTAGTTTGTGCATAGGAAAAAAAATATTTATGAAGTGAATTTAAAATATATTAATTTTCATTGCTAATTTAATTTTGATTGAGTAAATATTTTGAGAGTAAGTTTACCTGAGGTAAGCAAAAGAAGAAGCCACGACATCAAAACGATTTCAGCACCAACTAAGTTACCCACAAAAACACGTACACATTCACGCACACACTCAAACACGAACACATACGTACGCACACACATGCATACAGACATTCGCAAATAAAATTCCGGGAGAAAACGCAAGTAATGGGAATAGTGCGCAGGAAATACTTGTCTACGAGATCAATATATTGAAAGTGTCTAGCAGTAAGTTTTAATATTTTCTACGAGTAAATATTGTTGTTGCCAAACCCACTCATTTGCCATTTCCTATCAAAGGAAATGCCTAAGTACATCAATCACACGCTCAGAAACGTTCTTTCTCACGGTCTTCAATGTATATGTGTAAGTATATGTAAAGATATTTATGTATGTATGTATGTATGTATGTATGTATGTATGTATGTATGTATGTATGTATGTATGTGTGTGTGTATGTATGCATGTATGTATGTATGTATGTATGTGTGTATGTATGTATGTATGTATGTATGTATGTATGTATGTATGCATGCATGTATGTGTGTGTGTGTATGTATGTATGTATGTATGACTGTATGTATGTATGTATTATGTATGTATGTAATTATGTATGCATGTATGTATGTATGTATGTATGCATGTATGTATGTATATATGTATGTATGTATGTATGTATGAGGGCATGCGCATGTGTCTGCGTGTCGGTGTGTATATAAACATACACACGCATTTAATTTCAAACAATTCTATATCTTTTTCATATATCAAGTATGTATTTGCATATATTCATGCATGTTTGTCTGTATATATATATATATATATATATATATATATATATATATATATATATATATATATATATATATAGAGATAGAGAGATAGAGAGAGAGAGAGAGGAGAGACAGACAGACACAAAGAGAGAAAACAGAGGAAAAGAGAGAAGCGAGATAAATTCATTGAAATTCGTGTTAGCATGATTATAAACAAGCTATCCATTACTAGTAAAGAGTTTACATGTGCAACTCGTAATAATCTCTCCCCTAGCCCCACACTTAAATCAAGTTAACGCATTTTTCACCTACTTTCTAAATATTTTTAGTAACCTCCTCATCCTTGTTTAATTCTACCTCTCTGAGTTTACACCTTAGCCTATCTACTGCCCTACTACATATACTAGCTGCTATGCGGCTTACTACCGGCAGTTCAACTACTTCAATGCCCGTAAAATTAACAAACATTGTTTTGTACATTTTTCCATAATGAGGTATATATCACTAATTATGATTTTTCGTTCTCTTTACTTTGGAAAAATAGTTCAAAAACAAAACATAACTACTTACTGTCAAATCTGTTGCTAAATACCATACATGCTTGCCAGAAAAAAGCTCTCGACTGAGTTTTCCAGCTGCAGTCTGTCATTTCTCACTGACCATAGATTTTACAATAATTTCACTGTGGATTAGTGAATGTCTGTACATCATAGAATAATACCTAGACAAGTGCATATTTTAATCTTATTTTACACGGTATGCATTCGTTATGTTGCTCTAGTTATTGCACCAAACATTTGCTGACACAGTGCAGAAAATGAATGCACATTGGTTCAGCATCTTCCAAAAGTGATATACTCTGGCAAACTACTGATTATATCCTACATAGATAAGGAAATATATTTTAGATCATGGAATCAATCTGCTTCGTGAAATATTTTTTAAGTACTGTAAAAGAACCTACATCGCTGCGTGAAAGATCTTGGAAAATAGAAAATAATTTATTCCTTCATTGATTCCACACGTACATTTGTATTTATTCATAACATATCTCATTTATTTAATTACTTCTAACACTATCGATAACAATATTAATTTGCAATTATATTTCACACAAAATACATACTCAGTATATCCTTGAATGCTTAATGTATTAAAATTCCTCACTTTGCTAATCATAGGCGTTCATAAAATTAATCTCCAATTTTAAATATCGTGATAAGTAGAAAATATTCTATTTCACCTTTAAATTTATTCATACTTTATATTCAGTTAATACGCTCCATGAATGTGTAAAAGTACGTAACATTTCGAATATATTGAAAAACTATTGAAACTAATTCTTCAATTTATAGTTCCTAATTAATTACTGAATATTTTTGTAGTATACATGCCTTTAAATGTGAAACAATGGTAAAATAGATTAGTCTTTATCTTCAAAGTTCTTGTATGAAACAATAAAATAACTTGCTAAAGTGTTAATTTTTAAACGTACATTTTTGTTAAAGCAAGAGTTCCATATCTAAATGAGTGTATATATTTATGTATGTATGTATGTATGTATGTATGTATGTATATACAGTTAGATAGTAACATTTATACATACATGCATACATATATATAAATATGTGTGAATATATATATATATAATATATAATATATATATATATATATATATATATATATATATTATAATATATATATATATATACTTAGGTATGTATGTATATATGTATGTATGTATGCATATATAAGGACTTGCTGAACGCTTCCTTAAGAGATGCTTGCATCTCTCTTGACTCATGGTAAGGCATAGCTATTGATCGTAGCATGTGGAGAAGAATTGTGCACAAGGGGACAGCTACTTTTGAGAAATCTCTAGTTGCGCGTGAAAACGTAAGGAGGGATGTCATGAAGGGCTTCGCTGTTACGCTTTCTGTGTCTGTGCAAGAACCTGCCTCAGTAAAGTTGGACTCAAGAGTCATCTTCGTAGTCATAAAACGAGACAGATGAGTGACAACCTGGCCACTGTTGGTGGTGTAACACACCATACTAATCATATCTGTCGAGCATGTGGAAGAGAGTGTAATTCGGCAGTAGGACTTAGACGACATGCAAAGCCCAGTTCCGAATACAGCCGTACATGAAGCCCAGTTCCAAATACAGCCGGCTTTCACCGGTAAAGGTTTTAGTTGCCAATTCTGTACAAGATATTGTAGATCTTTAGCTGGGCTAAAAAGCCACATTCGATATCAATACCAATAACACTTAAGCTTCGTGCAATGGTCATACACGATAACGAGGGGGCAGCCATCATGTATGTATGTATACACAATGGACTCTCCCATCGACGACGTGGTATGAGCGTTCAGATTTTGCCGAATGACCTGCACAAGTGATTGGTTTATAGGGACCAAATGTTCGTCCTGCACACTAGCTCAATCTCTCTATCAAATCGACGTTGTCTGAACAAGCGCACTGTTTACCATGCGTTAGATGTCAAAGTGATCGCAGAGCAGCGTGAGATGAAGTGTTTTACTGAAGAAACCAACGTACCACCCAGCTCAGGAAATGAAACCAGGATCTGGCGGTGGTGTGTGCATCTCCCTAACAACTAGGCAACTAAATAGATAGATAGATAGATAGATAGATAGATAGATAGATAGATAGATAGATAGATAGATAGATAGATAGATAGATAGATAGATAGATAGATAGATAGATAGAGGAGAATTCATGAAAAAAAAAAGGCGGAGGCAGGTGGTGTAGAAAAAAAATGATGTATTAGTATTACGCTCGGGAATTGAAAAAGTCGTTAACGTTTCGAGCCCACAGAAAGGAACACAGAAAGACACTAGGAGAGAAACCAGATAGAAAGATAGATTGACAGATAGACAATTGTCGGGTACACTATTTTGAGATAAAGGGCCTTGATTGTCCCATCATTTTTGGTCTACGAAAAAGTTGCAAGGATATTTACTTGTGGCAACTATTGTTGAATTCACATTTCTCTGTTTACATGATGTTTAGCTGTATATGGAATGCTCAGTCGAGCATATATACGCTTATCAAGAGATTAAACTGGAGAAATGTTATGAACACCACAGCCCTGTAAACAATCAATCATTTATTTTGGAACTGCTT
The DNA here is from genome assembly GCF_006345805.1 of Octopus sinensis. Lineage (NCBI taxonomy): Eukaryota > Metazoa > Mollusca > Cephalopoda > Octopoda > Octopodidae > Octopus > Octopus sinensis. The sequence goes on along the minus strand of NC_042998.1, from coordinate 200,498,264 downwards.
TTGTTTATTTGGTCTTATAGAGTTCTTGTCTTACAAGAAAATGTATATTGTAAAATATTCAGGAAAGTGTTTCCAAAACGAAATTTATCGATTACTATGTTCCTAAAATCATCATGCACCATATAAATCTACAAAAGGTCAACAATGGACACGGATCACATTTTCAAGTAAGCATAAGCAAACATTCAATAAACAGAACATCAAACAAATCTTTCTTCAAAATTCAGTACTTTTGTTTTATCAAAAGATAAATATACAAATATGTAAAGAACTCTGTATATTCAACATTTTAATTATATAAGAAGATCATTATATGCAGTATATTTGACAACAGGGCAATGCGCGAGAACCAGTGATAAGTATTATGTGACCGGATATCTGTACATATATATACATACATATGTACACACCACACACACCACACACACCACAACACATATATATATATATATATATTATATATAATATATATATTATATATATATATATATATATAATATATTTATATGGTGGAATGATGAGTTTAGGAACATAGTAATCGAGAAATTTCGTTTTGGAAACAGTTTTCTGTATATCTTACGATATACACCACACATGTATATGTATATATAATATATAGATATATATATATATATCTATATAGATTATATATATAGATATATATATATATATATATATATGTATATATATATATATATATGTATATATATATATATATATATATATATATATATATATATACATATCTATATATACATATGTGTGTGTATATATAAATTATATTATATATATATATTATAAATGTAATATAAATATATATATATAATGTATGCATGCATGTATGCATACATACATACATACATACATACATACATACATACATACATACATACATACATACATACATACATATATATATGACTTCTTCTTTCAGATGTTTGCATTTTCCTGGCAGAATTCATTTTGCTCTCTAACAAACCATAACGTAAGCCTCTTCCCCACAGTTATTTTGTGAATGAAGTGAATTCCTTTGATTTATGCAAAGCTTCGTATGTACACATATATAGTTGCTACCGTGCGCTAACGTGTATTCATGTAATATATTTCCAAGCCTCCTCATTACCGTTACCTGTGTTTTTACATATGTATATGTCCCTCAGCTACATATCACATTTGCGTTTGTTCACTCCATGGAAATCAATTGCTGTATTCCTGGAAAAATTTTACGCAACTCTATTCTACCACCAGTCGATAATATATGGAACATGTAAACCGCTATCATTATTTCTTTCGTGGAAAACATGAAGCATTTCGGTGATCTGATGAACGTGGGGTGTTGCTACTCTTCTTTTGTCCAATTGCAGAAGAAACGTTCGCATGTTCTACGCTGCAGACCTCAAAGGGAATCCATAAAATTTTGTTCCCTGTTCCACTGAACCACTTCTGATTGCAGAGAATTGCTACAGATATTGGATTGGAAAATTGTGTCAACCTTGTAAAGTTTCCTTTTGGTGGTGGAGATGTACATAAAATGTGCTTCTGTGAATGGATGAGAGTGTGACTATGTATATTTGTATAAACCAGATATAAACCAGAAATTTGCTTATATATTTTCCCCCGCAATCAATGACTAAAATCTGTATACATGACTAAATATGATTACAGAAATCTGTTTTGGCAGGTACAGCGTAGTAAGTTCAGTAATGCGATTTCCAAATCAAGAAGCTAATAAAGGATTCACCTCAAGGGATATAAGTCGAAAACCGCGGCTTATAAATTTGAATATCAATATGTTATAATATATATTAGTAATTATAGACACACATACACACACACACACACACACACACACAAACACAGACAGTCACAAACGCACATATGTACAATATTGCAAGTGAAATACTTGATTTTAAAATGCATAATATATAAAACCAGACATAAACATATGTGAATGTGTATGTGCAAGTGTATGTTATTTTGACATATACGCATTTCAAATATGTATTTGTGTACGTACATATAACATTTATATATGTGCCTGTATATGTATATCAAGTATATATATATATATAATATACATATATATATATATATATATGTGTGTGTGTGTGTGTGTGTGTGTGTGTGTTTGTACTATGTGTGTATGTGTACATATATGTATATATATATGTATGTGTATGTATAGATAATCATATATATATATATATATATATATATATATATATATATATATATAGAGAGAGAGAGAGAGAGAGAGAGAGAGAGATATGTGTATATATATAGTGAGAATTTACAAAAAAACAAAAGACAAAGATGAAAGTTGTAAACAACAACCAGATGTATTAGTTTAACGCTCGGGAAGTGGGAAAGTCTCTTACGTTTCGAGCCTACGCTCTTGAAGAGAAACAAATAAAAGAAAATATACATAGACAGAATGGAACTTGTAGATTTCAGTTGTTCAACATGGCGATGTTGTATTGGTTTCAAATCAGGTGGCATGGGATACATTTACCTTTTAATCTGATAAAAACTTATTCGTCATTTTTGAAATGTGTTTAGGATTAGTATAATGCTTGATCATGGAATGACTTCCCAGTTTCTTAATGCTTTCCAACATTACTTTCTGTAAATTGACACAATAAAGCCTTGAACCCGTTTTTCTCTCAGTAAATGTGAGTTATCCCATACCAACGACACACTTGCATCCCCAAAACAAAACAATTATGCCGTCATATTTAACAGTGGATTTGTCGCTATTATCTCCACCTGTTTGTCACCATACACTTTTAACAGCATCTGACCCAACCAATCTGATTTCAGTCCCGTCAGCAAAACGAATTTTATTCTAAAACTCCATCCACTTACTCACATAGGTTTCGGCAAAAGGAAGACGATTTGATTTATACCGGGTAGTGAGGAGAGGCTTCCTACGAGAATGCGTCCATGAAAATTACACTGGTTCAAACTTCGGTGAACTCTTTGGGCGGACACACTCTTTCCACTAACAGAATACATTTCTTGGGCCACATATGAAGTGGTACAAGGCATGTCGTCAATCACGCAACATTGGATGCGGCAAATATCACGCACAGTTGAAAGAGAAGGACAACCTGGACGATGTTTATTGCTTAGCCGACCAGTTGCTTTGTACTTTTAGATTACATTGACATCTATGTTTACGCTAATATTTATTCGTTTGCTAATTAACTTGTATCCTAAACCATACTTGTGTAAATTAAAAATAATTCTCTTCAAATCTTCAGATAATTCATTTCCTTTTGGTGCCATTTTAATCGCAATGAAGTAGATTTTCACCACGGTACACAAATCAGAATTTCTGCATATGCTATAACAATGACTGGTGCAAAAATGCCAGGAGAAATAATTTATTAGAATTGAAATTATCAGCAATATCTGAATTTAGTAAAATAAAAGTGGATAAAATATTAAATCGAGCAAATTTCCATTAGTGTGTACATATTTGTGTAATGTTTGAAAATTATTACTTCGTTTATATTTCTGAAAATGTTATTGCTTTTTGTTCCAAATTTGTATGATGTTTGCATGTATAATACATTTTATTTAGTATAAATTTCGTTTGATTCCCCTCGATATTATCAGAGTAATGGTACTTTAACTGAATTTTTTAAGGATGTACATACTTCTGAGATATACTATGTGTGTGTGTGTGTGTGTGTGTGTGTGATATGAGAGATTTTGGTATCCTGAAGACTCAAAAGACAGGTAAGGCTTTATAAGTGCTACAGGATTACTGTTAGACTCCTGTTTCGATAATAGTATCAGTGAAGAGTCTAACGCGTGTTGTGTGTGACCGTTTATAGGTTAAATAGAATGAAGCAGCAAAAATATGGCAGTGTGAAATTTCTAGGACAGTTATAAAGAGAAATGTAGTCTTACAGCTGATTCAGGACGCTATGAAGGAAATAGTAGAGTTCAGTGCAGGTTTTAATTCTATGTGCTGTTCATTCGAAGAGATCTTGTAGCGCAAATGAAATTTTGTGATAAGAAAATATGAACTCTTATCGGATTTTACCTACCATGGACAAGACACCTTTTTACCCATACGACACAGGACATTCCTTGGATAATGGAACAGTAACTTTAATATCCAACATACATTTTTATTATTGCGTTTCATCTTTTCGGGGTCGATAAATAAACTACCAGTTACGCACTGGGGTCGATGTAATCGACTTAATCCCTTTGTCTGTCCATGTTTGTCCAATCTATGTTTAGCCCCTTGTGGGTAATAAAGAAATATATTATTACTCTTATTCTCATGTTTCCCTTTATACTTCCTACATCTCTCCGTTTTCAAAATAATTTCTTATATTGAAATCAATTATTTCCTTCTAGTTAACTCTTTCATATCGTCTCTGATGATGGGATATCTTTTATATCCCTGAAACAGATGTAAAACTACCCTCCTCTTTATAAATGTCCTAGAAATTTCCCTGCCTTGGTTCTGTTGCCTCATCCTATTTAACACACACACACATATATATACATTATAAACTTACTGTTAATAGATGTCTGGTATGTGTTGCGTACCGTTACTCATAAATGAAAAATGCCAATCAACCAGAGTGTTAATACTCAGTTTCGTACCTTCAATGATAAGACTGGCCTGCGAAAGACGTAGAGAATCGGCCCTCAAGTAAACAAAACTACATAGAGTGGACATACGAAGGTAAAATAATCTAAAACGAAACGAGCAAAATACGGCTTTGCGGCCTAAAGAGATGTGTGGTGCGTAACGCTCAAAAAAGATCCTGAATTATATAGACAGCAGTAAATAGCAAGACAGAAAATGTTTTTTGTGACCGAACTGCTGGGAAGTCAGTGAGAAAGAAAGAATGAAAAAGAAAAAAAAAAACTGGCCAAATCACGTGTCAGCAGCAGGCAGAAGAGAGAGGGAGAGAGTGCAAAAGAGAGAAGGTGGAGAGAAAATAAGGGAAGAAAGGGAAGCAGGTGGAGAAATGCTAGGAATACAAGTGTGAGGGCAAGGGAGAGGGTAAGGAAAGAGGGCAGGCTAGAAATAGAAGGAACATGGTGAGAGAGAAAAGGAGAAAGTGTAGAGTCACAGAGAATATATGTAGACTTATTGTTAACAAACGTCTTGTGTGTCTCGCGTACCGTTACTAATAAGTGAAAAAAATTCATTGTAAATAAACAACGACAGGTAAAAACGTATACGTATAAGACACAGAGGGCCCCTAATTCTTGATCAGTTATTAACCAGAATGGTAGTACTCAGTTTCGCACCTCTAATGATAAGAGTGAGGGGCTTCCGGTCTTAACGGTGCTTGCGGAAGACGCAGAGAATCGGTCCTGAAGCGAATAAAACGACACAGAGTGGACATAGGAAAGTAAAAATGTAATTTAAGACGCTGTGTAAAGATAAAAAACGAGCAAAATACGACCTTGCGGCCAAAATAAAGGATTCTCAAAGATATACACAACAGTAAGAAGCATAACAAAGATTGATTTTTTTGACCGAACAGCCAGGTAGCCAATGAGAAAGAGAATGAAGGAAACACGCACACACACACACACATATATATATATATATATATATTATATATATATATATATATATATATATATATATATATATATAATTAATCAATATAGGGTGCCAAAAAAAAATTTTGTAGAATTTTTTTGCCACCAGCGGCCTAGTGGGAAAAAATTAAATAGTCATAGACCATTTTTAAGTTCAACATCACAATCAAGGAACGGCCATAATAGGCCATTCACCCACTAGAAATAACAGCCAAAGCTTCAACCGCAAATAAAAGTCAATTCCGTAAACAGGAGAAAATTTAAAAATGGGTAAATGTTTTTAAAATTTTCTCCTGTTTACGGAATTGACTTTTATTTGCGGTTGAAGCTTTGGCTGTTATTTCTAGTGGGTGAATGGCCTATTATGGCCGTTCCTTGATTGTTGATATATATATATATAAATATATATATATATTTGATTTACGAAGATGTGATTAATTCTATTATTATCCAATGTAACTATTTTAAAAATGATAATAATAAAATCAATGACACAGGCGATAGCAGGCCCAAAATAGCAATATCCAAATAATTAAATGCATGTTAGTAGATTGTCTTAACCTGATTTTGCCATCGTTTGATTTCTGTAGTTTTCATCAGTGTATTTTTGGCGATTTAATAAGAGTTTTGAATGTTATTTCAAGCAGGTAGACATACTTAGTGTGTCCTTTGATTAATTTTAATACCTCGGCGATATATATATATATATATATATATATACATTTATATATTGAAATATAAATATAAAATCAATCTTGTAGTAGATTAATCAAAAGTTTAAAACCGATACCTTAGTAGCAAAAATCACAGCAGTAAACAGCACGGTTGGAGGTACAACCATCTGGCGTTGCAACCGTGCGTTGGTGCGGATAATTGAAATTAAAACATTATTGGTGAATTGAAGAATGGAGCTGACGCAGATTGAACAGAAATCGTTTTATTTCATTCTACACGTGTTTCGAAAGGCACAAATTACCAAAATCCGATTGAATAATGGGACCATATTGTGTCTTTCTCTTCAGGTAGAAAAAGGAAATCCGTTGGAAAAACAAAAACAGAACAGAGCGGAGCAAAAACAAATCGAACTGTGCTCCTAGAGCCCATGGCGAAACTGTTTATCAGTGTATGTTGAGAACCGGTGGCTGAAGAATTCAACGGGTCAGGCATCGGTCAATCATGTGGGTGAGGTGTATAGATGTTCTTTGTGACCGAGAATAAAGTTCTGACTATTTAAAGAATATTGAATGTTTTATAAGGGGCGAGAAAAAATCTACTTAGAGACGTGTGTGTGTGTATACTGTTCTATATATGTGTGTGTTGGCGTAGGGGTAGAAAACATTTTTTGTGTACGTGTGTGCGTTTGATCGTTCGGCTGTCAGTGGCTACTGCCGTGATAACCGTTGGGTGGCAGAAAGAAAAAAATAAAAAAATTATATATATATATTATTTTTTTTATGTGTGTGTGTGTTCATCTAAGCCTGCCTTGTCAAGGAAACCCCCCGCTGTGAAAAAACCAAGCCCCGTTTGTCTTACAGGAGTAATTCCCCTTGCAGTGGTTAATCGTATATCTTAAAGGCTATTTCAGAATTTGTTACCAAGGCTATGGGTGCCGGTATTATTTATAAACGCTATTTAAAGGCCAGATAAGTGTAACGCGCTTTTCGATGCCCCCATTGGCGGCGGGCGTTTAAAAATTATCTGGCCTTCACGTTATCACGGGCAGTACCACTGACACGGAACGATTCAAACCACCACACGTTACACAAAATATGTTTTCTTTAAAAACCACTACGCCAACACACACATATATACGCCAACTATATATACACCACACCGTCTAAGTAGATTTTTTCTCGCCCCTTATAAAACATCCAATATTCTTTAAATAGTCAGAACTTTATTCTCGGTCACAAAGAACATCTATACACCCTCACCCACATGATTGACCGATGCCTGACCCGTTGAATTCTTCAGCCACCGGTTCTCAACATACACTGATAAACAGTTTCGCCATGGGCTCTTAGGAGCACACGTTCGATTTGTTTTTTGCTCCGCCTCTGTTCTGTTTTTGTTTTTCAACGGATTTCCTTTTTTCTTCCGAAGAGAAAGACACAATATGGTCCCATTATTCAATCGGATTTTGGTAATTTGTGCCTTTCGAAACACGTGTAGAATGAAATAACGATTTCTGTTCAATCTGCGTTCAGCTCCATTCTTCAATTCACCAATAATGTTTATATATATATATATATATATATATATATATATAATCATACATATATAGAGATATGCAATTTTTATTCTTCCACGTATATTTGTTTCGAAATGATAAAGTATTGTTTTATTTTTAATCTAGTTTTCCTATATCATATCGCATTGAATTATTTTGTTTCGAGTTCTCTTACGAAAGTTTCGACTTGTTTTCTGCTTCCCGAACATAGATCTTACGAAATTTAGTAACTTGGAGTACTGCTAAAACTGTACTACCCGATGCGATGTGTGTTAGTATGTCTGTATGTTTGTCTACGTTTGTGTGTGTGTGTGTGTGTGTGTGCGCGCGCGTGCGATTGTGTGTGTAAGGGTCGGTGTGTGTGAGTGTGTATGGTTCTTTATGATTGTGCGTGTGTGCTTGCATGTCAATGTATTTGTATGTATTATGTATGTATGTATGTATGTATGTATGTATATATGTATGTGTGTATGTATGTATGCACGTATGTATGTATTGTATGTATGTATGTTTGTATTTGTATGTATGTATGTATGTATGTATGTATGTATGTATGTATACACGCAATTTGAATTCTGCATTGTTCGACCTGATATATGGACCTCAACGACTTTCAGGCGAATGTATATGACCTGGGTTAATTTGATTTTCTGTTACTGAACCAGATGACAATGGTTTGTTATTTTCATGAAAGCTAGCAGTTTCTGAAATTGTCTATTAGCTTGTGTAGCAATGTAGCGGGTATGTATATATATATATATATACATGCTTGCGTGTTTCTGTGTGAATACCTTCATATTATGTATGCGCGCGAGTACATGCGCGTATATGTGTGCTTTTAAAACCTTGCAACATCAACATTAATGTTTATCAGCGTGCAAGTGCACACACTACACACGCACACACGTATATATATATATATATATATATATATATATATATATATATATATATGTGCATATCCGTATAGATAGATAGTTAGATACAAGGCGCTTTCAGAAAGTACCCGATCTTATTTATTCTAGTCACAATTAATGCTGTGTGGGAAGTATTCTTTGGATGAGAGATGACGTTACCTTCACTGCGCAAGCCGGCTTTTATGCATAGAGTACAGATGTGCGTTCTCGGCGGGCTTTCGTTTCTACTGAACACATCAAGCAGTGATATTACATCATGTTTTACCCCAAACTTGCTCATACGTAATCTGAAACCAGTGAGTAAATTTAGCAGGCAGTTGAGGATGCCATGGGGAAAATCTGAGATCAAGGAGTGTTAAACCGCTTCAAATATGGCCACACCTCCGTGTATATACTCAGACATGCTATCCACAAACTTAAATGAGGAGCCGTTTCAGAGTACTGTGTGGTTTGATGAATGACGTTATATACGCGTGTGTTAGAGTCTGGGTAAATGTGTGCTGAGAAAAGATAAGTAGGATGTGTCTGTGTATCAACATAACGGTTTGCGATTGTGTGCTTTTATTTTGAGTGTGTGTAGGTGTGTGTGCGCGCACTTGTGTGAATTGCCCTGTTTAAGGCCAAGGAGGCCAGTTGGTAGAAGTAGTGAAATGTGCGTGTAAAAGTGAGAAGTGCAAAGGGGCGGCAGATGGTTGGGCTGGGAGTAGCGTGTGTATGTGTGTGGGTTTGGAAGAAAAAAATCTTTGGGGGGGACAACGGATAGTGAATAATTTGTGATGGGGGTAGTAATATGTAGAAGGCGATGTAACAGGACATCCATGTGTCAACATGATGGTCTATTTGAGAATGTGCGTGTGAGAGTACCGTTCACATGTAGGTGTCTTAAGATGACAAGATAGTGTGTCTAGAAAAAATGATACATGCTAGAGAGGAAATGTGTGTGTGTGTATGTGCTTGTGTGTGTGTGTGAATGTGTATGTGTGTGGAAGTGTATGTATGTGAATGTGTGGGTCGGGTTGGTAATGTGGAGTGTTTATGAGGAAAATCACACGAGATCAATTCGTTTTGAGAAATACTCATATATATTGATGTAATATACAGTGAAATATATGAAAATCTAACATTTTTATTATCATATATCATTTTTATTGCTATTATTAAAAGAATATATTGCCAAAATAACAATTATTATTATTATTGATATTATTAATATCAAAATTACTCTTATGCTGAAAAGACATTCATTTTCTAATTACTGCTTCGATGTGTACGACAAATCGACAAACAAATTCACACACTGAGAATTCCGCAAATGTTACCAAGTAGCATTGAACTAACATCATAGTAAAGACTAAGTTTCAATCAATATCTTGCATCAACAGATCAATTCATATCAACTGTCCGCTTTGTCGAAAATTTTTGCAACTAAATTCTACTCTTTAGAACGCTATATATTCACTATTATCGTCATCATTAAAGCTAAATTGAGAGATTGCCAGTCTATCAGTCTATGATCTAATAACGTTCACTCTATAAAGGAAATACAATTATTAGGAAAAAAAGAAGCACACACACAGATACACACACAGATACTGACACCACAGGCACGCATACCCACATTCACACACATATACAAACACACACGTGTGTATGTTCTCTGTGTGTGTGTGTGTGATGCTGTCTTTGAGATCAGATTCTGTTCTGAAAGGAAATATTCCTATACAGTTAAATGGCATCGATGGCAAATTTCGTTTTCTAAACGAAAATAAGATTTCTTCAGTAAATAGAAATTATATTGTCGCTATTAGTTTCCACCAAACTAAAGCGACTAACCTTTATCTTTCACTAACATAAATGTATATTTATATAGACATTATATGAGTACATGTGTGTGTGATGCACATATGTGCATGTCTATATACATACATGAATATATATATATATATGTATATGTATATATATGCATATATATATGCATATATATACATATATATGTATATATATATGCATATATATGTTTATATATGTGTGTGTGTGTGTGTGTGCATTTATATGTGCATGTGTGTGCATGTCTAATAGTCGAGTGGATTAATATAATCCAAGCGATCACCGAATCAGTGCTCCATGCAGGGACCTGGTTGTCATAGTGATCGAACAACAGAAGGAAAATTAGTTACACTAGTTATAAAGGAGCACTTCGCGTGTCCAAGGTAAGTATATCTAGTAGACATGTTATAATCCACTCAGAGTGAATAATAATTATTTTAATTGGGCAAAAGACACGTGAAATCAAAGGTTTGTACGATTCCGTGAAATAAAGCCATTTCTTTCATACTTCATACGATGTTATGCAATTCAAGCAATAAGGGCAATAAAATTAACGTTCTCCTGCTCCTCTACACATTTTAATTTGAATCACAGTCAACTTATGAAACGAACCCGCAAAAAGGGTTCAGTGAAATATTTCCTTCGGTTCAAAAAAGGGTTCAGTGAAATATTTCATTCGGTTCAAAATATATTCCTCTCAGCAATAAATGGGAGAGTCATCGCTGAGTGGAACGCATTTTGTCCTGTATATGGTATTTAACTGGTTTTATTTTGATTAATTGTCATTGAAATTGTCTAACGAGTATTATTGTCTCTGCCTGTCGTTGTCACGCCCATGAAGTGGCGAAATTTTATCATATGCAGATAGGGATTCAAATTAAAATGCCTGAAGAGTAAATGAACTCTAATTTTAGTGCACAACTTCGTATGTAATATGAGAAAAATACGTAACACTGATCTGACTTTTGTTTCCTTCAGTTAAAAGAATTGCACATATGAATATGTAAATCGTAATTGTCATGGAGTATGAAAGGTTAATATATTGTTTCTTTATACACGTGACATCCTTTGGATTACAGCCGTTTCGCAACCTTCTTCCTGTCGAAGAAATCATGCCTCTATCTTTGCATTAATATGGATGATCGGCACTGTAAAAGAGAATTGTATATTCAAAAGGCAATGCCAATGAAGAAATCTAGCTTCTCAAACTACCAGATACCCATGGTATAACCAATGAGTCAACTCTAAATATATATACATAAGTCTTTGTTTTTTTTTTATATGAAGTATGGAAGACCGATACAATATAAAATTATTGTGGTTACTCCAGTTTCTGCTTGATACAATTTCAAAGCATTGATTGTTCTTGATGCTAACAAAAAATAGAGAAAGGGATATATGAATTTTAGCCAAATAAATTAAATGGATGCAGACGGTTGGTGATTGAATGACTAAAGCAAGAAAAATTATGTGACAATAGTAGGGTGAAATAGAGTTAAAAGATCAAAAGATCTTACACAAAAGTACTTGAACATTCTAGCTACTCCTCAAAAATTCTTTCCGGACCAACGAACTGGAGTAAAACGTAAAACATATAGACAACTAGAGGAGTAACATGTACACGAGTATACAAACATACTTCCAAGGCTATACTCATACACACCTGTATCCCCGTTTACACACACACACACACACACACACACACACACACACATATATATATATATATATATATATATATATATATATATATATATATATATTTGTGTGTGTGTGTATAAATCCCACAGACATATATTCTACACCAAACTTACGGCACAGGCAAGTCAGGAAACCTGTAGATTTTCTTTTTACCATTACAGATGTAAGAAAGAATGAAAGTAGTAATTGATTACATCGATATTAAAATAGACAAGATAACGGTTATAGTAAAGATAAACTCGAACTGAACTACATATCTCGATGATTTCCCAGCAATCCTTCAAAAATTGTGTAAACGTGCCCCAGCTAATCCATTATTGTATCTCCGAGTTTTCTTACAAGCGACAATCTTTCAGGCAAGATGAAGGATAGATTAATATTCTCTATTCATAAAGGAGTGGATGCATATCTGTAAAGTCATGGAAGGGATAGCCCGAAAGACACAAATCAAGTTTCTTGAAAAAGAAATGACTTGTTGATTGAAACCTAGCATAGTTTCCGACCAAGAATACGGTGCCTGACCCAGCTCTTACAGCACTACGACTGATTTTTAAAACAGTTGCTTAAGTACTCAAAGAGAGATTACTGTTTATAATGGCCTCTGAGTCATCCACACAGAAAACCAGCCTAACATAACTTTTACAGCTAATACAAATTTTCGAAGATGCCATGCACCCGTCAATATGAGTTAGATGAAACATACAAGTGGGCTGACGACAATATAAACAGTTCAACACAGCAAATTTCCAGGTCCTACACTATCAGCAAAGATAACTGTAGTGCATGCAAAAAATATTGGACTTGGAGGAACTGTATTTCCAAAATCACAATCTGTGTATGACCTCAGCATTGGAATGAGCACTGGTGCATATTTTCCATGTGTATATTACAAAATTGGCAATAGCATGCAGGCGGCTGAGCAGTTGAATTCTTAGAATTCCCAGATAGCAGGAAAACATGATGGTCTTCTGGGGGATGATTGTCTTAAGTTGTCTTGAAAATAGTTCCGAACTGTGGTCACCGCACAAAGAAAAAGTAATAGTAGAACTCGAAGCAGTCCAGTGAAGCTACACAAAGATGGCCTGACTTCAGAAATTTAGCTACTGGGAAAGACACAAAAGATCCATACTTTACTCACTGGAACTAAGGAGGAAAAGATATGCTGCAATATACATTTAGAAGGTCTTGGATGGACTTGTCCCAAACTTTGGCGTTGAAAGTTATACAGCACCACAACCGTGTGCCATTGCATACTGCCTAAAGTCCTCACTTGCCGTCAAAATACTGAACTGGTTATTGCTGTAGCTTCAGATTCAAGGGCTCAGAGATCTCCAATTTCCCCCGGAAGAAACTGAGAAACCTACATGCTATGGATGTAGAGGTCTGCAAAACTAAACTGTATCTCCTGTCGTCAAAATATCCTAGATGAGCCAATTTCACAGCAGGAAGCGCTAATACGGGTTGCCACATCAAATTTTATTATTCTCCAAATGCCAACTATTAAAGATGGATTAATTAAGATTTAGAAAAACTATTTGACAGTGCCACAGCATAGCTATCGTGTTTGAGATGAAAACACTTCGGAGGAGCGGGAGGAAAATGGAGAAACAGAGAGAACACTCCAAATGTACTCCACGTACAGTTCGTGTTTTTGCTCTGTATGCGCGAGCGATTTATGGTTGTAAGTGCACAACCTTCAGCAATGTAACTACATACACGTGCTGTTGGTGATTTCTTTTGCTTCTTTGGACTTTTACCTCACTGATTTCCAACGAAGGAATATGCTCGTAATGTCAAACACTGTCCTATCACTGACCTTCAAGCTAATGCATTTCTTGTGCACGTCCTCATGTCCGTGGAATCTATTCGTTTATTTGAATTCTATAGTATAAGAGAATGCAATATAATATGGGTAATGTAATATGATATAATATAATATAATATAGTATAATACACAATGATGTGTGTTTCTATATATATATAAATCATACAACTCTACCTCTGGTATTGGAGTACTATTTTTTCACCTTGTTTAGCTTTTATGTTCTTATTCTGGTATATATATGTATATATATATATATATATATATATATATATTATAATATAATAATATATATATATATATATATATATATATATATTATATATATATACATAAATATATGTATATATACATATGTATATAAACGCATATATATAATATATATATATATATGTATGTATGTGTATATGTGTGTGTGTGTGCGTGCGTATGTGTATGTATAAGCATATTTATATACATATACCTATCTGAACGTACGCAAGTATGTATACATATGTGTTTGAGTGAGTCGGTGTTTTAGTCTGTGAATGTTTCAGTGTAAATTTATAGCGTAAAAAAAAAAAAAGTCGTACTAGAAAATTTTCGATAATTCAGTTTCATTCTTATCTCTAATCCTCCCTCTTCTTTGTATTTGTATTCAGGTGTTACACAAACAGATCTTGATGGCATAACATAGGTAGATATAAGGATTAAGAATACATCACTGTTCATATACGTGTTGGCTGTTTATACGTTTGTTTTAGTTGGCATCACACCTTTATCGGGAATATATTTCATATAAACAAAATGACTAGTGTGTTGTTTTTATCTTATTGATTGTTTAGTGAAATTCCTGTTGGTATAGCTTTATTTTAATGACGATTATAACATGAAGATCTATGTTAATCTGATGAAGACGATGTGATTGTTTGTTGTTACGCTTCAGTGTTTCAATACAAACACTTTGAAGGCGAAAACAATTCTTACTACATTGTATTCATAAACGCCACCGCTGACTCGCAGAATATAATTTAATTACACAAATGCACATAATTCTATATACATATGTATATGCGTGTTTACATACACACAGAGGCAATCATACATTTTCATATATATATATATATATATATTATATATATATATATATATATATATATATATAATATATATATATATATATATATATATATATATATATTATATATATATATATATATATATATATATATATATATATATATATATATATATATATATATATATATATATGGAGGCGCAATGGTTAGGGAAGCGGACTCGCGGTCGTAGGATCGCGGTTTCGATTCCTAGGCCGGCGTTGTGAGTGTTTATTGAGCGAAAACACCTAAAAGCTCCACGAGGCTCCGGTAGGGGGTGGTGATCCCTGCTGTACACTTTCACCACAAATTTCTCTCACTCTTTCTTCTGTTGGCCTGCTCGCTTAGCCAGCGGGGTGGCGTCATTTGAAGGCTAAAACAATGCGAACGCATTGTGACGAGCGATGTGTAGCAACATCTGATAGTCTGGTCGGTCACGGTGACACGGTGATATATGCATATATGTGTTTGTTTGTGTGTGTATATCGTAAGCTAAGTTTTGTGCGGAACGAATTAGAAGTAGTACGCATTACTTGCTGCAGGGTTAATGATATATAAAGACACAAATAATACATTGCACGCCACTATATATGATTCTGGAATCTTCCCCCACTGAAACATAAACCATAGCACTTAATCTTTAAAAAAACACATACTCTTGCTAAGCAATAGTAATTATTTCTCGCCCTGCGCTTTAACCTCTCCTTCTCTCAGACATCACAGTGCGAACGTCAGTATAAAGTATGTGAAATGCAAAATTAGGAAAAGACTTCACTCAAAATTCGAAACTTAAAAGACCTTTGTTAATTAAACAGCCAGCGTGCCACACGGATCTTTTCGGTTTGACCGGCAGTTTTTAAAAATAATTTCCACGTAACTAAACACTTTTAAACTTCGTATACTGGTAGAATGTGTTTATGAAACATCTTTTTCTGTTGGCTTTATTGAGAAAATTCTATAGTGTGTAAGACATTTGTTGTTTTTTTTCTTCAATTTCTGCAATTTCAACCAATCAATGACGTCTATTGAAGTGAACACGTTATGTGCTGTATGAAAATGTCCCTCGTTTAACAAACAGATTGTTTTTATTTACATTTCTGAAGAAAAAAAGATACCCTTCCCCCCACCCCTAACCCTAACCCTAACTAACCCTAAATCTAACCCTAACCCTAAAACAGATTGAAATGCGATAGATCGATACTAGGGTCATAATTGTGGGTGACAATTTCATAAGACACCGCTAGAAAAAACTGCAGTTCAAAACGAAGAGATCTCGCCACACCTTTGAGGGTGCATGAGCTACTGGTTTGTGTATTGTTTGAAAACGAGTTTGTGGCTGCGTATCACGGACCGGATGATGCCTTGGGTCTTTAGTAAAACACTTCCTTTCACGTTGCTCTACGGTCACTTTGAAATCTTATGTGTGGCACACCGCGCACCCGTAGAGACAATGTCAGTTTGCTAGCGGGACGGAACTAATAACCAGCACCAAACATTTGATCATTGTAAATAAATCCTGTGTCGATGTTTCAACAAGAAATTGCAGAAACCGCATCTGTCGTCTATCACGGTATATAGTCCACCCGCACCCCACCTATTTTTGCTCAAATGCAAGTTAAATACCACTTTTCTCCAAAACACTGGGACATGTGTAGATGCTAGACTCTATGCAGCAATACACATAATAAATGATAAACAAGTCCTGAACACAATACATAAACGCACATAAAAGTTAAGCACAAAGCTTATAATTTGAAAAATCTATACACTCCCTCAGCATATGCAAATAATTGTTCCATTCGTGTAACAGATTCAATAAGCCACACGCAAGTTCCTATACCTTGAATATGCATCATTCTTCAGAAAATGCAACTTCTAAATACTTTCGCAAACGCAAATCAATTCGGAAATGCTATTTAAAGTTTAAGAAACACGTCCCTATATAAATTTTAATTGTCAACATTCTCAGGTCAAATTCCGCCGAGATCGACTTTGCCTTTCATCCTTTCGGGGTCGATATATTAAGTACCAGTCACGCACTGGGGTCAATGTAATCGACTTAATCCCTTTGTATGTCCTTGTTTGATCCCTCTATATTTAGCCCCTTGTGGGCAATAAAGAAATACATTTTAAATTTAAATTTTTTATGACCAGCATTACAAAAAAAAAATGTTAAAATTATCTAATATGAGACCGAAAAAAAATTCGCATCAAAAATAAAATAAATTGAAATAAAATGAAATAAATAAAAACATATACGACTATACCGTCAATTTTTACAAGCTCAATGAACAGCTTATTACAAGAGTCTTAACAAAAAAGAATAAAATGCATTAGTAGGATTAACTAATAGTATCATTTAATATATCCTTTGTACTACAGGCACAGGACTTGGAATTTTTGGAGAGGGGGGCTAGGCAGTTACATGTATCCCAGTGCTCAATTGGTATTTATCTTATAGAACCCGAAAGGATGAAAGGCAAAGCCAGCTTCGGTGCAATTTGAATTCTGAGCGTGAAGCCGGAAGAAATGGCGTGAAACATGTTGTGCGGCAAGCTAATGATTAGGCAGGCTCGCCGTCTTAAATTTATTTTGTGTGTGTGTGTGTAGTTGTGTCTGTGCGTCTGTATAGTTCAAATGTACAGAAAACAGAAGGCAAAGGCATAGAGACAGATGAAGTAAGAACATGCATGTGTAACAGTTTTGCGCTTGGGAAACAGACATTGCTTTGGGCCTTGATATCCTGCTAAGTTACGAATTTGATGTTTTCCTGTCGACATGAACTGTCGGCTATCTTCATTCAAATACTGGAACTGGTGTGAGAAATCTCCGTACCTCACGAGCAAAACAAGTGTGTTAGTATTTCGAAGAATAACCTAAATGTTAAGCTCCGTTGAAAAATGTATTTAGAACACTTTAATTGTCCATTACAGCTGATTGTAATCACATTGCATCTAAGTTCTTCCGTGGTAAATATGATGCAGTATGTGTCGTTGAATATGTCAGAGAGGCACTTCAGCAGACTACCTCAGACTTATTCAGCCACACTTGTTGCATTATTCTTCACACAAAACCATTTACCTTGGGGTCTCTAAATAACGATGTTCTAACGCATGGCAAGTGTATTTCAACACATAATTCCTTTTATGTTTTAATCGATTCTTTTTGTGGATCGCAAACACACAAACACAAACACACACATATTAATCCAGAGAGATAAAGGAAGTGAGAGAAAAGGGAGGGGAGAGATAAAGGAAGGGGGAGATAAACGAAAGAATAGATGGGAAAGAGAAGGTAGTAAGAGAGAGAAAGGAGAGAGGGGAAAGAGACAGTTAGACAGGCAGACACGTATAGATAGGTCGTGGTCCCCTCAATAGAAATAGAGCAGAAACGCAAAGATACTCCTAAATAAATTTTTATCCCCCTATACTCATCTTTCTGTTCAGAATTTGTTTAAAATGTAGCATTTCAGATGATCTGATTGATATTCTTGACATCACAGTGTATTGAAATGGTGTAGAATATGGTGTTACCCTCATAAAAAAATGCAAACGCCTTAAACAGATTCCCATTCCCAGCGTATAAACGTTAATCCTATTTCTCATCCTCTTGTACATCCCAGCTCAACTGAATCTTGTTCACAATGTAAAACCAAAGGAAGCCATAAATCCTGGTATTGTTTTATGTTTAACCTGGCTTTGTTTTAGTTTTACAACATAACGTATCATTGTCCTTTCTCGCTTGTCCCTGTAGGTACCATTTCCTGTTGCTTGCATTGAAAATGCCGTTATAAAAGAAATAAACACAATTTGTACACTTCTTAAACATTAAAAATCGTATATATGATATGTTGCATTTTGTATAGCGTTCCAGTAACTCCACAAAAACATTAAAATAAGTATAATTCCAGGAGATCCAATTTCTGAAAATCATGATATGTGAATGTTGCATTCTCTAATATGGCTTTGCATCAGGATATGAGATCTATTTCCCTGTGGTTAGCATAGCTTTAGTTTTTAAAGCATAAGGAATTACGACAGTGCATCTTGCTTCTTTGGGCTGTAAAACAAGATGGACGATAGGATTTAATTCTTACAAGGAACTCTACTTATAGTATATATTTAGGAAGTTAAATAAGTAATTTTTCTCATGTTCTACAATTACATGCTTGGATAACAATAAAATTATTTTATGCAAACTATGTTTCACAACCTCTAGTGATATATTTGAGTGACTTCCTATACAATCATACATACCAGTAAAATCTGGTGATGATATTCATCTTCAACAGTTGCACACTGCTCATGTGAGCAAGCTGAGCTATGATACAGTTTTCTTGATTATCTGAAGTTATTATATTTGTCTTGCTGAAAAATAAATAAACGGACATGGTGTTATTGAAGAATGATTTCGAGATCAATGTTAATTGAATCAGTGTAGATTTCATGTGAGGTATAGAGGTTGTGTAAATGAAAATTGAGGATCAACGGCAGATGGTATAATTTGAATTGTAGTATTCAATAGGACGATATGGTAATATACGTAATACCCCAAAGCCAACCATGGGGCGAGTTAGAGATATAGAGAGGGCTCTCAGTCAGTAGACGACGCAATTCTGTGATCAGAGATGAATGGTGGTAGCATGTCAAGGTAAAGAAATTCTTTCACCATACAAGTGCCTATGTTTTCGGAATTGCTGTGTGCGACAAAATTATTTTTCAACAATTTCACGCAGGTGGAATCTCACGACTGAGTAACATAAAGATTAGGCTTGCCAAAATCTATAATTTAATCATTCATGCGGGAGGGTATTTCAGATTGGTGGGCAAAGTTG
>NC_042998.1:200440750-200470750 GCF_006345805.1 Octopus sinensis | reverse complement strand
TGATGCAATTTGTGTAATTTTTTTACACGTCTACCTTGTATCAGTTCTGACGAAGATCGTTCATGTTGTTCAGTCAACTGAATTACATAATACTTTATTTCAAGCATGTAAGTGGCTAAACTTTCCACGGGTACATTTATTGTTAGCATAACTCCCAGCCAAAAGTAATATGATGCAGCATATTACAAGGCCGCAAATTTGGATTTCAGATAAACGTCGTGTGATGGAGTATGTATGAATTTCATATAATTTCCCTCATAATTTGAACCAAATTTGTAGATAGTGGCAACTGCCCAATATGCCACCCCAAAGGACTAAAGCAGGAGTCTCGTTGTTTAAATGTAAACTTATAAAACAAATCTGTCATACTGCGTTGCCGATGTCATCTATAGAAACGGTAAATACATGAATGACATTACGGGTAGATTTTTGTGATTTTCTTCTCACTCAGATTGACCGAGGAATAATAAAAAAAATCTCATGAGTCATTTATTATTTCCAGGTACATAGATTTTTGTGAATTTGGCTCCACGCAAAATCGAAAATAGTATAATGTCACATTTGAGAGGACAACGGCTTAAATTCAAGAAAATGAAGTACAGAATTGATTCATTTAGATTAAATATGAAATGAATTTCTGATTTCCAAATCCATAATATATACATACTAGCAGTATCGCCCGGCGTTGCTCGGGTTTGTAAGGGAAATAACTATAAAAGCATTTTTAGAGAGTTAATTCCCTTATATAAGCCGAGCAAAAATCATAAAAAATGCGGAAAAATGATGGTAATTTTTTTTAATCGTAGACTGATTGTAGACGCGCGCTAATACCCAGAAGGGCTCGATATTAATCACGACTATAAGATACCCGCTTTTGGTTAAACTGCACCGCAAAATGTGGGAGTAGTTAGGAATCTAAATCGGAGGAGACAGAGTCTCACACACACAACTTCAATTTTATATATAAAGATATATATATATATATATATATATATATATATATATATATATTTCAATGTTTGGTTAATCCAACAATATAAAAGCAAAACCAGAGTGGACCCTAGAGAGGAAGGCATTTCATCAGAGCCCACCTTTGTAATGTGTTTTAACAGGGCCGGTGATTTGGATGATGATATATGACCTTAGTCTGTCTGAATCGTGATTTAGACCGTCACCTAATAAATCTATGAGAAAAAGGCATTTTGGAATTGATAAATGTAAAATCAAAATCTAACTGAATCTGAAGTAACTCATCAGTCATACGTAAATATCAATTCTAAATGTAAATTCCCTTATTTGGATGGGTGTCTAAAGATATTTTGATATTCATTTGCAAAGAATGCACATAGAGAGGTGTTCTGAAAGTAATTAGGATTACTGTTGGATATATTGTGGAGTGATGAATAGTTGATAGAATGAAAACCATGAAGATAGCTAAAGATATAGCCAAACAATATGGCTGTGGTAAGGAAGATATCAACTATAGACATGCTATGTGATATGGTATACTTATATTTACTTCTCACCCTTAATCCAATTTTCCTCAAAATACTATGATTCTTTTCCAGTTCACCTAGAATGCCCAGAGCTTTGAGTTAAAATAAATGAAACCCGTCCTCTTCAACAAACGAAATAATACAAAGCCGTAGCGGGGTAAAAGTAAATCACAATTTTATAGAAAAATTCTAGTATGGAGGATGCACCTTCTCAGCATTTCTCAGTATTTGCTCTTGTCGTCCTGGGCAACACTACGAGCAGTATCCCTGTCAGTCTTCATCTCTACGAAGTACTTTCTCGTACGCTGTGTGTATGTGGCATGTGGCCGACCAACGAAAAGAACACGATATGCTTGAGCCAACTCAAAGAACCGAGCAACATGATCAGACCTTTTAAGCTGACGCTTCAGGATTATGCATAAGAAAGAATATCCTATTTTCTGAGTTAAGCCGTTGGTTCGATTCAAAATTGTACTAATGCTAAACCTATGAGCCTACGAATTCTCCCAAGTATGAACGGAGTTTAAGCGGTTCCTAAGGGCGAGCTAGCAGAAGCGTTAGCACACCAGGCGAAATGCTGTGCGGTACCTCGTCTGCCGTTACGTTGTGAGTTCAAATTCCGCCGAGGTCGACTGTGCCTTTCATCCTTTCGGGGTCGATAAATTAAGTACCAGTTACGCACTAGGGTCGATGTAATCGACATAATACCTATGTCTGTCCTTGTTTGTCCCCTCTATGTTTATCCCCATGTGGGTAATAAAGAAATAGGTTCCTAAGGGCCCTGACACTATACAAGTCTCGTAACTACAGAACAAGACAAGAAGGACCAGGGACACAAAGACCCGAAAATTTGTCCTCTTACTCAGATATCAGCAACCTCAAACATCTTTGTTTAATGAGTCTACATCTGCACCAGCACACTCAAATCACTTTAAGCTTTCGGTTTCATGGTAAATACTGCTATGGGTCATGCTGCGAAGTGATGAGGTCAGCAACGGCGACATTATCATCCTCAAGGAAGACAGATAGACGTGATGGATACACAACTGCCACTACTTCCTATACATTCTTAATCAATATAGGCGCAGGAGTGGCTGTGTGGTAAGTAGCTTGTTTACCAACCACATTGTTCCGGGTTCAGTTCCACTGCGTGGCACCTTGGGCAAATGTCTTCTACTATAGTCTCGGGCCGACCAAAGCCTTGTGAGTGGATTTGGTAGACGGAAACTGAAAGAAGCCCGTCGTATATGAATATATATATGTGTGTTTGTGTGTGTGTGTTTGTCCCCCTAGCATTGCTTGACAACCGATGATGGTGTGTTTATGTCCCTGTAACTTACCGGGGTTTACAAAGAATAAGTGCCGGGGTCGAGTTGCTCGATTAAAGGCGGTGCTCCAGCATGGCCGCAGTCAAATGACTGAAAGAAATAAAAGAGAGTAAAAGAGAATTTCAGTAATATCAACTCTTAGACAATTAGAAAGTTCATTACCATCAACTCCCACACAAGTCAAAACCTTGACAATAAAATCTCACCAAAAGTAAGTACCATCACTGTTAACATACGACTGCGAACTCTCACCACAACACCATCAAGTTCCACAGTTACTAACTAGTACCAACACTAACTATTATATCAGTAATACGGAAACGAAAACCACCTATTATGCTAAGTGGTCTTATCTAAGGATAGGATCGATTAAATACTACGTAGATTTCTTCCTAATAATAACTTTTAATTCTCCATCGTCATAAAAAGTTTATTCGGCGGATCAATTTTCTGTTTCTGGTTTCCTTTATCTCTTCTGTTATTTGTTTTTTATTAGGGTAAAAAAAACATTGCCTTTGTGATCTTCTCTCTGATTTAATATCTGAATAATTGTTTGTAATTGGTTCCTTCCATCTGTTGCTTTGAAGTGTTTGTCTTCTTTCTTAATCAATTTTATACACCAGTAAATGTTACAAATTTGTATTTAAAACAAAACATCATTTCAATCTTTTATATTTTTTTTTTCGTTTCCTAAGGCAAAATCATAATCAAATAAACTAATCCTCTATCACTGTGTTGACCAGTATCTCTAATATTAAAACAAAACCACAATCAGAGCACCATAATCATAGTAGTGCCAGTCACAGAGGGCGTATTTACATGGTCTCTTGGCATACTGGAAATAACAGCCAAACCCTGCAAATAGCATTTTACGATTTAGTAAAAAAGAATGCTGATTATGGATAATGTAACACTAGATATTCCTAGAAAGAAACAAAATAGGCTTGGTTGTTTCATTTGTAGTCTTGGTTTCCCTGAGTTAAACATCGAAAACAATGACAGCACATTCACACACGATCAATCAAAAATATTTTTTGTGTAGTTTTGAGAAATCCAATTCAGCAAATAAATCTTCTAGAACAACCAAGCTCATTTAACTTGTTAATCTGTCTAAAATAAAAATAAAAAAACGAACATCGACATCTTGTGCTCACGATATCTCCGTTCTCCTCTAAAAACATTTTCATGTACTTTACACCAACACGGTTCCCAAAAAATGAACGATTTCGACTTCCACCATTTACATACGTAAGACTGATTGCGACTACTTTTTGTACAAGAGAAAAAAAAATTTTGTAATAATTCCTGGGGATGGGGAATTAAAGTTGTACAATTGGGCATTTTACGAATTAGCGTTTCTGTTTAAGTGAATATGACAACAGAATCCGATTAAACTAAAGATTCTACTACACGTATTTTCAAATCAAATCAATATTGGTGGAAAGAGAAGCGTATCGTGACCAGGTAATGCGAAATAAAAACAATCTTTTAAAAAATCATTTACTTGGTTTTGCTATTTCGACACTAAAGGAAATTACTTCATATCTATATTTTATTATTCGTATCAGCGAATGAGACACTATGTAGTCTTGGAAGCAAGAAGATACACTTTCTAAGAGTACACCACATTCTTTGTAAAAGGGTCGCATTATATATTATAGTTTTACATTCCTCGAGTTTGAATAATAGACGCCCCAGCTAGAGTTGTTAACGGTCTCATGAGTTCTTCAGTAGTATGAATGACCTGGGACGAGCAAAGAAAAGAATCAGCTGTATTAAGTGAAATATATCACTTCGCATTATAATGCTCTATAATTTAAGATTATACAACTATCATAACATAGAGATGTTTAACGTATGGATATTTTGTAGATAACTTAATACTCACTGAATAGACATCAGTGTATATTTTTGGCAAATATCCGATATACATTCAAGTGAAGAAATTGGAAATCAGCAGAGTCTATTGCCAGAAAACAGGATGATAAAGCTTCTGAAATGCCTTATAAGCATAGATACAAACATGTGTGTGCTTGTGCGTGTATATATATATATAGAGGTCTATATATATATATATATATACATATATATACACATCTATGTATATATAAATAAATATATATATATATATATATATATATATATATATATATATATATATATATATATATATATATATAATATATATATATATACATGACATTAATACATTTTTAGATGAAGGAATTGAATTTCGTTTTGAGCAAAGGTTAAATATGTGGACTGTTAGAAGAAACAGGTAGTTACTGTTACTGCTCAGGTCATCCCTAGTCGTAATGTATTATAAATGTAATTTCAATCGTAAGCAACCCATTCTCTTTTTTTTTTGGTTTTTGTATTCAGGTGTAGTTTATATCAAGAGGTTCATTTTTATGTACCCTTTCTTTTCATTTTAATGGTGCAATGATTCATTTGAGGGAGAATTGGATACTATTTATAGCAAGTTGTTCGAATGAGTAAAACACCCTTTTTATTATCAGTACTAAGTATATTTCGACGCATATTTAAAATCATTTTATTTATGAATTCTGTTAATAATCTTATGTGCAGCTAAATATTCAAAATACTTATTTGCCTGACGTGCGCCTTATTGCACTGGTAACTGGTTTAATACAAAGTATGAAATATGCCAGTTTGTCTAAAATTTTCATGCAGAAACATCTCTAAATTCAGATATAGTGAGACATTTTTATTCAATGAATAATATAAAATATTATTCCTACTCTCTGTGATACCATATTACAAACCAATAATATATTTTTGTCAGAATAATGGAAGACTAATCATCAAATCAGGTCCTATACTCTCTTATTTTTTTATCAGGATTTGATACTGAGGCGTTAAAACATTTACTGAATAACTCATGCTAGAGATAACAGATAAAACTATCTTAAACTATTTTATATGTTTAACCAAACATTTATACGATAAAATACCAAAGAGATTAGCTTGAATTTTAGTTCTCCCAGATTATTCCATATATTAATTAAGTACCTATAATGTTTTGCTTCTATTAATTTACTGTCCGTACAGACGCCAGAAAAAAAGGTTTTTGTTTAAAGGAAACCACTCAATATAGTTGCTGTGACAATGAAAGCATCGACAGCAATGTTTTGTATCGCACTGCAGACAAATCATTAAAAAAAAACAATCGAACAAACAAATAACATAATAAAGCAAAATGTAATTTCTTCCTACTAATACTTCAATTTTTATTTGGCTGTATGCTGCAAAAGATTTAACATTATGATGAATGCGACTCGACTTTCATCTTAAATCGTACTTTATGAAAATCAATAATTAAACTAAAGGAAGTATTATTTAAATTCGACAGAATATAAATTTCATTAATAAATTAATTGAATCCCCTAAAGAGCAACGTCATGAGATCTTTAACTTTGCTCTCTGTTAACGTTTTCCTACCAATCGTCATAAGAATCACCATTGCCATGCAAAAACTAGGTTATATTGGTAATGATGTTTGGCTTTTTGAGCATTATCATCAGAATCACTACAACCACTACCATCACCACCACCACTACCACTACATTCATCATCATCATCATCATCATTACCACCACCACTGACACTACCACTACCTTCATCATCATCGCCATCATCACCATTTTTGTTTCCTTATGTAATTGTTTTATTATAATTTCATATACGCAGAACAAATTAGACTGTTAGACAAGAAAAAAATTTCCTAATATCGGACAACAATAAGTAAGCTTAGATGCCAATAATCCTCCGAAGTATCCCAGCTGTCCCTAATAACACTGTTTTCTGGAGCTATTATTATTATTATTATTATTATTGTTCTTTCATTGTTTTTGTTTTTCGTTTTTCCTCGGGTTCGATCACTTCCCTGGTTGGATCAGTATGGACAGCGGGTTACTACTAGTAATCATAGGTATCCACAAGTCTTTAGTAGCATTTCAAGTGCTTAGTATGGTCCTGATAATCCTTGCTGTCCCTGAGAGACAAACATTTTGCAGGGCATCCTATTCTAGTCTCTTACAGCCATGTCTATTCTTTTCTTACTGTTCCCAAACAACCATTTATTATAGTCACGACTTTCACAGTTTTCATACTCCAGGTTCTTCCCCTTTCAAATTTTAATGGATATATTTTCTTTTCCTTTTTGCTTTTCCTCCGCTTTCTTTCCAATCCTGGAATCAAACGGACATGATGGGTCTATTAGTAAGCAACTTCGCTTTTCCTCCTCTATAATTGTTATGTCCGGTCTATTATTTTCTAACTTCTCGTCCGTTTGAATAGAAAATCCCACAGTCTTAAATTTTTCCAGCTCCAGTAATTTTTCGACCCGATGATTGTAACATATATTTCTAGCTTCAAGTCCTCATATCTGGCAGAGTTTCCTTTGTAAAACATTTACAAAGAATGCCACTGTCTCGCTCCTACTTACACAGGCTCTACATTTTTCTGAGACTTTCTCTCCATATATATTTTTTCTTAAGTTGTTTGTTCTTATTGCTTGATCGTGGGCTGCTATGATTTGGGTTTCTGATTCTTTTTTAATTGCCCCTTTTTAACCAAGCGCTGAATTTCATTCCATATACTTCTTCAGTAGCTCTCCAGAACCATGCAGTGGTTTCTCTTCAATATGTCTGACATGCTCCTTGTGAATTTTATTCTTGTCCTTTTCCCCTATTACGTGATTCATCACATGTTCCCCACTCACTGTCTTTAGTAGGGTTTTTTTCAGTGCTGTACGGGGCTTTTTCTTTCAATCTGTAAACATTCTTTCTATTGCTATTTAGCCTCTTCAAATCTGGTCTCTACTCAATTGCAGTCAGTTGATATCAGCATTCGGACGGTGGGCTCCATACATTGTCAACGACTTTGTAGTTGTTTTTGTCAAGTTTCTTTAAATCGTATTTTATCCAGTCTATAATTCCAAATTTATACATGATTAAGGGTATTGCTCTTGAATAAATTGCTTCAATAAGATTTTTTATATTCTGCTTTGACTTCAATAATTTTCTCATTCTCCCTGTGTATTCCCTACTGGTAATTTGTTTCATTTCTTCATTTTTTATATTTCGTCTGCTTCCAATATTCCCAATACTTATACCACTGTCCGTTCTCAACCGCTCTCATTCTTTGCCCACTTAGCATTTCAATATGCCTTCTTTCAAATCTTCTTAGATTCATTTTCGAAATAGTTCCTTTTCTTGTCACAAATTCCACCATTTGAGAAAATGCGGATAGTATTTATGTATGTATGTCATTATTCAGTTGATTTCAAGATTTCTTGCCATTAGAGAAAGAACCGGTTTCTAACCGAGATCCAAATTTTCTTCATTGGAATTTCAACATCAGCAACAGGGTATTTTTGTATGTGTGTATGCATGTATGTATGTATGTACGCATGTCTGTCTGTCTGTATGTATGTATGTATGTACGCATGTCTGCTGTCTGTATGTATTTATGTATGTACGTATGCATGTATTTATGTATGTATGTATGCATGCATGTATGTATGTATGTATGTATGTATGTATGTATGTATGTATGCAAGCATGTTATGAGCAGGTTTGTATGTTTCATGTATGTATTCTCATGCACAGAGTTACATATCTAGACATGCTCATATATATATTTAAATGATAAACTTGGAATTAGTTTTCTCCTTCTTTTTTTTTTGAGAAGGCTAATTTCTCAAGATTGGTATTTAGGCAGTGTGTTACATGTCCCAGGGCCTCAATAACTACAGATATAAACCTGAACTTGTAACCTGGATAGAGTAACTGCAGATTATTAACTTCTTTCCAATTTTTGAGTATATCATTCTTCATTTTAGTGTAATGCCCTACTTTTTCTACTTTTTGTTTTAGTTTCAATTAAACATCTTCTGCAAAGCTTACCTTCTCCTCATTGACACCTACAATATTGGGTAAAACTAATTTCTGACCAAACCTCCAATGTATATTTACCACAATCTGATCATGACTACAAGTTTTGCATTTGTTCTAACCTAAATCTAGAGACGCCTTGATTTATCACTCTGAATTTGGATGAGCAGTTTGACGAACGATCTCGTTCTTGTCCGATTTTAATTTTGGGCCTGTTTCTCCGGCAATCTTTTCCTCCAGCGATCTTTTCCTCCAGCGATCTTTTCCTCCAGCCATTTACTTTGCTTTGCCATAACGTAGCTCATTTGCATTTTTGAAAAATGGCCGGAAAAAGCTTTTATGTATCAAAGTTTGACTTCTGTTTTCGCATTTTTCTCTTCATTTTGGGGATTTCTCTACTTTGTATAAATATGCATTCATTAAGAATCCTCAAGAAGTAGTCTTTTCTTTATCATCTAGATGGAAACCTAGACACGTTCTCACTCTCTCTGCTACGTTTCGGTACCAAGACTCGTTCTCTCTCTCTTTCTCTCTCACTCTGGCTCTCCCTCTCAGCTGTTTTCACTCATAGCCGATCTACATTACATTGTGGATGTATATTCCAGAGCTGCTTCCTCGTTAAAATCTTCAATTTATTATTACTGCATTCAATAATTTCGTCCACTCACTGCTTTCAAGTTGATTGCTTTTATGAAGTTAACATTCAATTTGGATTTTAAACTTTACTTAATCATCTATAATAATGGTTTTCTTAAAGATTCTTCTTCTTCTTCTTCTTCTTCTTCTTTCTTCTTCTTATTATTATTATTATTATTATTATTATTATTATTATTATTATATTATTATTATTATTATTATTATTATTATTATTATTATTATTATTATCATTGTTGTTATTATTATTATTATTATTATTATTATTTTATTATTATTATTGAGTGAGAGAGCAGTGCATGCCATCAAAGGTGACACTGGGGTAAAAATATACGAAGCTCAGTATACCCATCATGACTACCCGTCTGATAAGGGTACACCAGGCACATGCATCACAACCATATGTGCGCGACATGGTGGTCTCATATCAAGATAAACAACACATGATCTTGCAGGTGGGGCCCAGATAGAATTTTCTTGTGGTAGAGTAACCCATCCCGCTCAAAAAAAAGTCCTTGAATAAGGATTGTTTAAGGATGTTGAACGAATCACCTATGTTTCCAGAGTTGAACTATCCAAACCCTAAAGAATCCCTCTCAACACATGGCTATGATACTCCCCCACTACTTCTGCTCGTGATCAGAGATGCACACATCGTCAGCCACCAAGGGAATGCTCAACTGGTTATGTTCATAAGTCCGTGGTTAAGAGCGCGGCTACTAACCCCAAGATTCCGCTTTCGATTCCAGGCAGTGACTGAATGATAATAATAATAATAATAATAATAATAATAATAATATAATAATAAAATAATAATAATAATAATAATAATAACAACAACAACAACAACGACAACAACAACAACAACAACAGCAACAACAATATCAGCATCGAAAAATAGCTAAGGAATGAGAACCTAGGTTCGAAATTTCCCCAAGACACACGATGAAGGCTGGAGAGTATATCAACTGAAGCGTCGTTAACCGCAAACACGATGAGGACAAATATCCGTCAATTGTAAATAATGTAAATAATGTACATAATTCCTGAACTCTTAAATATAGAACCTTATTATTATTATTATTATTATTATTATTATTATTATTATTATTATTATTATTATTATTTGTCGTTGTTGTTGTTGCTGCTGCTGTTGTTTTTATTGTTATTGCTAAATGATCAAATCCCATTACTTCGGATATATTGTAACACAGTAAAAATTAAATTCTTAATTTAAAAGTGAAATATTCAAATTATTTAATTTTATTTAAAAACTAAATATATTCAAACGTTTGTGTAATTTATTGACTGTTTTAGCTTTGTAGTGTTTTCTGTTCCTCATCTTTACCCGCATGTTATATCTGCTAATAACTTGTCTATCTAGTGCCAGTCGTAAACTATGAGTATTTATGCGTTCTAAATTTGGGAGCGCGTTTTACACGCATAGGATTTCCGTGCTGATCCTGAACCAGTGTCCATAGCTACAGTAAGCCACAGCATATAATTATTTTGTAGACAGTTTATATATCATTTATAAATTAAATTATATTCGTATATTTCTGATGAGTAGCATATATCTAGGAAGAAGTAAGCAAGAAATATATTCGATTCATACTCACCTTCCACTCACCCTGTTTTCCTTTTAGAAGAAAGTTGATCTATATGAATTATCACAATACGGACACTTGTATTTTGCCTATGTTTACCAAATTTTATATTTGATTTTTTCTGCTTTTTTGAAGCTGCTGAATATTCCTCATTTAGATAGATTTCACTTTCTAGTGTTTAGTAATAAATTATTACTTAGATAATCATTTATTGTCAAATACAAATGACAAGACATTATTCCTTGAGAAATTTTCAGTTGCTAAATACAGTTAATATGGATGTGAATTTGAAATATTTTTTGTCGATGATATTGTTTGTGTAGTCGGTTAACTTTGAATAGATATTCGTTAAATATTCGTAGATACATTGATATAATTTCAGTGATATTCGGTTCAGCCATATTTACGTGGTATCAAACTACCGTGTTCGAGGTGCTAAATTCTGTGATTGGCTACTACATAATACCTATCCTCACATTACACTCCAAATGATCGTTCAATGATAATATTTCTAAAGCGGCGAGCTGGCAGAAACGTTAGCACGCCGGGCGAAATACATAGCGGTATTTCGTCCGCCGTTACGTTATGAGTTCAAATTCCGCCGAAGTCGATACACTAGGTACCAGTTACGCACTGGGGTCGATGTAATCGACTTAATCCCTTTGTCTGTCCTTGTTTCTCCCCTCTGTGTTTATCCCCTTGTGGTTAGTAAAGAAATAGGCATCCCGTCTGTCTTTACGTTCTGAGTTCAAATTCCGCCGAGCTCGACTTTGCTTTTCATCCATTCGGGATCGATAAGTTAAGTACCAGTTGCGTACTAATCGATCTAATCGACTGAACCCTCCCCAAAAATTTCGGGCGATGTGTCTAGAATAGAAAAGAATAATAATATTTCTGTGTAGTGTCGGAACATATAGCGATTACAGAAAATTATTTATTGGCAGATCAGTGTATCCGGTTTCCAACAGATGAGGAATAAAGAACAGAACTGTCGATTCTTCACTGCTTAACAATTCTTAACATTATTTACACCAATACAAAACATGTACATGAAAATATTTCCAACCAGAAGCCTGGAGAGACATTGCTTGTTATTGCATCTGGGCATTTATCATCATCATCATCATCATCATCATAATAATAATAATGATATTTTTACATTCTAATTTAGTTTGCAAGAATGCTATCGCGTCTCAATTCCAAAGTCCTTCACTCTGAGTAGCAGTTTTTGTGTTGTGTCAAGTGCCCCAATGACTAAAAATACCCAGATCTTTGGCTACGTCCTGATATTGAGGACAAGAACAAAAACCATTCTATTTTCGATGAATGACTTAAAACTTTATGGCAAACGCTTTGCAATAGTGGGCTTGAAGGCCTTGTACGTTCTGTGGATGCATTCAATGGTGACATCGGAATGGAGTGTGATTCTGAGAAGTCTGCAAAGAGTACTTCCAAGAAAGGGAAATTGATGAAGTCAAATTAAATCAAGTTCGATGTTGAAACAGTTATAAAACAATTGAGCAAGAGCAAAATTCTAAATACCTAAGTATAAATTGTTGTTCTGGCATTCAGCATGCATGCATCAAATAGAAGAGTACGAGAACTTCTGAAATCTTAGCTAAATGCACATAACAAGGTGCTAACAATAAATATTTTAGCAGATCCGCTTGTTACTTATACCTTCCAAATTTTGAACTGGTATAACAGTGAAAGGAAAATCATTGATAGAAAATTTGGCATAAGACTAAAAATGCATAATCCGCATGCAGGTGTGGGTTGTCTTCACTTCCTCAGAGCTCAGGGAGGTCGAGGTTTGCTCCAATTTGAAATTTCTTATAAAACCATTACGAATGGACGGGTCAAAATATAGTGAATCTTCTAACGACTTGATGCTAAGTTTCGTTAAAAATCGTGATGGACGTAAGAAGCTTCATTCTATCTTGAAGGTAAGCAAAAACTTGCTATTGATTTTATGAGTGATGACCTTGCTGGAGAGCCTGATGGAAACATAGCAAATATTCTTGCAAAGAAAGCAACATTAATGACAAAGAAAAACGCGTTTGAACAATTTGCTGGTAGGTGAGAACAGAAACCTCTGCTTATCAAATATGTAGCTTGTAGCAAACAAGATGTTGTTGACCAGAAGCACAGCCATCGGTGGCTGCGATACTCAGGGTCAAAAGCAGAAGGTGAAGAAGCTTCATGGAAGTTGCTCAAGATGAATGTGTATTAACCCGAAACCACAAAGGGAATATAATGAAAAGTGTAATAGATCCAAAGTGCCGATTCTGCAATGATGAGACAAAAACAGTGAACCACTTAATGTTTGGATGTGAAGTTTTAGTACCAGTAGAGCATAAACAAAGGCATGATGAAGTGGACCATTAAATAAACTGGTTGATATGTCGGTATTATTAAATGAAAACGTTGAAAAGTGGTGTGAGTGTCTACCGAGGCTGTAA
The DNA here is from genome assembly GCF_006345805.1 of Octopus sinensis. Lineage (NCBI taxonomy): Eukaryota > Metazoa > Mollusca > Cephalopoda > Octopoda > Octopodidae > Octopus > Octopus sinensis. The sequence goes on along the minus strand of NC_042998.1, from coordinate 200,457,285 downwards.
CTGAAACAGAAATTTTTATGATGTTTTGGGATTTTTCGGTATGTAGTGAGAGACCCATCAAACTTAATAAGAAGGATATTGTAGTAAAAGACCAAAATAAATAAAATCTGATTAATGATTGGATGAGTATCTCTTGTGATCATAATATTGTAATAAAAGAATTTTAGCAAGCTCAGACATTATTAAGATTTGCTCTTTGAAGTCGAAAGAATCTGGCATCTCAAGGTGGTTACTGAATACGACATAGCATTAATTCTCGATTTATAAAAAAATAATCTCCCGCAAACTAAGAGGAAAAGCAAACCAGCCACAAAAAATTTTAGGAAGTTGGAAAAATGTGATGAGAGCATTTCAAGAAATTGTTTCATAGACAAATTAAGATTCTTAGCACAAAATAAAATACTTTTATGATTCCTGGCTTCCAGCTACTGGCACGTTTCAGCCGAACTTCAGCCTCATTAGCACATTCCCGGTTGACATTCTAATCCACATTTCGCCACATTGTCGCAAAACATTTAGTTTCTGTACCTCATTTGTTTGTTTTCGTTCTTATTTGTGATATTCTACATGAATTTGCCCGTGGATGTTATACTTACTAATGATCAGAATATACTACAAAAAACAAAACTATTTTACTAATATTGTTAAATTTCTTCTCTTTATTTAGGGCCGAGCTTTTGGGGTCTTTTAAACCTGGAATGGAGTTTATGTAACAAAGGAAAAAATCAGTCACCAATTAATATAGATCCTGGTACGTTGCTCTATGATCCACAACTAGAAAATTTGAAGATTGACGGCAACATGGTAAGTGAAACATGCCTTTATATAATGAATAAGCGAAAGATTGTAATATAATCCAATTTCCAGCAAATTAACTACAAGGCGCCATGGATTGGAATCATAGCAAAATTATGTGATTTAATCACGTCAGAAATAAATATATGGCGTTTTATATCGGTATTGAAATGCTTTGTTAATTTCTTGTTCAAAAGACTTTCGGTTTCTAATCGAATGAATACAATGCAATAAAAAATTCTTTCAACTGTATGCAAATGTCAAAAGTAGCAGAAACCGTAGTGAGGCGGGAAACAGAATAACGACGAAACAATTTTATAATCTCCAATTTACTCTTTAGTAATTCTCTTTAGTTGCATTATAAACGGAGAAATGAACAGCGCATTAATGACCTATATATTCGAAGTGTTCTTTTTTCTTTTAACGATTGTTATTTGCTGTTACGGAACATGATATTGCACTAGTTTCGTTTTCATAAGGTTAAGCGTGTATATGAGCATATATTTAATCGCGGATAACAAACATGTATTCCAAGATTTTCTGATGACGATTTCAATTTAGGAGTAGACATTAATAAAGCGATCTGGAATTCTTCCTCGCTAGGAATTCCACTGCGTCAAAGAAAATTATCCACTCCCACGTCACTATACAGATCAACGCAAAAGCTTTAAGGGGTGTTGTAGACAAGCATATTTCGTCTTGCATTTTCGATTTGCTTTTAACTGGCATTTATCCTAGCAGTGTCCCATTCATGTTGTGTCGAAGGGTATCTTCTCCATCATTTGTGACACTCTTCCAGAGTATTCTACCTCGTACATATATACGCCACGATTTTTCATATTTCATTCAAGTAATTTTTCAGTTCTATATTTAAGAGATGAGGAATTATGTATATTATTATTATTCAGGTCACTGCCTGGAATCCAACTCGGAATCTTGGGGTTAGTAACCCGAAAGTTTAACCACTACGCCATATGCCCGTGGGCATAGCGGTTAAGTGTGAGGGCTACTAACCCCAAGTTAGTTCCGAGTTCGATTCCCGCAGTGGCCTGAGTAATAATAATAATAATAATAATAATAATAAGAAGAAGAAGAAGAAGAAGAAGAAGAAGAAGAAGAAGACGAAGAAGAAGATGATGAAGAAGAAGAAGAGAAGAGAAGACGAAGAAGAGGATGATGAAGAAGAAGAAAAGAAGAAGAGGATGAAGAAGAAGAAGAGAAGAAGAGAAGAAGAAGAGAAGAAGAAGAGAAGAAGAGAAGAAGAAGAGAAGAAGAAGAAGAGAAGAAGAAGAGAAGAAGAAGAAGAAGAAGAAGAAGAAGAAGAAGAAGAGAAGAAGAAGAAGAAGAAGAAGAAGAAGAAGAAGAAGAAGAAGAAGAAGAAGAAGAAGAAGAAGAAGAAGAAGAACATCGAAAAAATACCTTAGGAATGAGAACCAAGGTCCGAAATTTTTCCAAGACACCCGATGAAAGCTGAAGGGTATATAAGCCGAAACGTTGTTCTAACAACAAACAAGATGAGGACAAATATCCGTCAAATGTAAATAATGTAAATAACTTACGCAATTTTTCGTTTAACATTCTCATTAACGTCACGTTTTTACATTGGTGTTCTTTTATACAGGTGTGATTAATATACCTGTACGGCTTGTCATCGTCCACAACTGACATACTATGTCTAGTCCATCGAGGTGGGTGTTACTTAATCATGATTCCAGTGCAAGATATATTAGCATCCTACAGATGGGAGAATTGTCAGGTGTTGGACAGATGGAAGTGTTAGAATTCTCAGAAATATTTATTGATAAACTAGTGAAAATTTATTATAAATCTTGTATAAATTCTAATTAGTTCCATCACAACCACTTTATTGTATTTCATTGAACGTAAGCTTGACAAAATCTTTTGCTTTTATTGAAAGATGTTAATCTTACGTAACTGCTTTACAGGTGAGTGATGGTTAATGAATGTATGATAAATATAAAGAACATTTATTGGCACAGGAGTTCTCTGAGGTTAGAGAGTTTTCTTCCCAACCACATGGTGTCGGGTTCTGTCCCACTGCGTGTCACCATGGGCAAATGATTTGTATTATAACCCCACGCCGACGAGAGTGAATGGATTTGGTAGAAGGAAACTGAAAGAAGCCGGTTATATATATATATATATATATATATATATATACATACATATATGTGTGTTTGTTTGTGTGTGTGTGTGTAGATTTGTATATATGTTTGTTACCCTCCGCCACTTGCAACTGATGTCTTGTGTATGCTGACGAAACGTAACGCCTCGTTCAATGAGACACATAAAATAATAATCACACCGGGATCGATTTTATTCTACTAAACCCTTCAAAGTGGTACTCCAGCATTGCTGCATTCCGATGATTGAAAAAAAAAATTATGAATTGCTAAAGGGAAATGGTTAACGTTAATGCCAGAAGCATGCCAAATTCGAACCGGTTACATAGTCAACGATTAAATTCATTCTCAGGCCATTGCTAAAATCTTGTACTAAGCATTGGTAGAGTATGAAGCTTAAAATTCACTATTGTCCAGCTGATGATGGAGGCCTGTAAACTTCTACAAGCATTTCATGTGCCAAAGGATTCATCTCAATCGGTGCTTGATGTATGATTGAACAATAGCAGTGTTGTTCCCGAGGGTCATAAATTTAAACCTTGTAACAATGATGTATTCCATAATGGTCATCTTTAGTGTTGCCTTCAAACATGCTTTCATCTAAATTTATCACTTGTATTATTGTTCCAATATGAAACTCATAAACCTTACGTAAATTTCGCATTACGAATACAACACATCCTTTTTACGCGCTAATATAGGTGTGTCTCGTACACGAAATTTAGATTTTTGCATCGGAGTTGGATACTTCTTCAGATCTAGTCATAACAATGATCAATATTTCTGTAAGTGACTGGTTTCATTCAGTCCAATTGCAACACCATTTATATTCCCCATTTAGCAATTGATGAATTGCTTATCCCTATCAAGAAACAAATGGAAGAAAATCAACCAAGTCACGTTATTTTGGATTTTGTACGTTTGAGTTCCGTCAGATATGTATATGCTTCACAAGAAAAAAAATGTGCTACACCTATGCGCACAGCGGCTGCTTAACCAGGTTTGGGATCTTATGGGTTTAACAGAAATAAAATCTCAGAAATTTGTCAGTTATACCATTGAATTATAAAGCTATTAACAGTTTTGTGTACTTATCCTTTATCGGTGTATCTTACCGCCAATAGATGGATCCAAAGAATTTGTTTTGGCTTATAATCCGTAACGGAATATTATTTCATTCGTGTGAAGGTTTACAAGTGAGATGTTAGAGGTGGTTTCGCGGTCCGTAACAGCACCAATATGAAGTAATGCCTCAGTGGTGGGATGGTGATGTTCTTATGATCTGACATATTTCAATCGAAGATCAATTCATTCATTGCAAAAGTATTTGAAAGAGGATCACTGAAATGTGAACTGTATTTCAAAGTATTATTGAAGATCAAGCGTGACAAACAAACACATTTTTATTTAGCTATATCATATGGTACCTTTATTGTCAGTAATATATTATACTTGTGTTACTACACATAGCGCCTATTTGCTGGAGGAACATAGTAGATAATATCCGATCTTCTGAGGAAATTGGAAATCATAAGGTCTCATTCATTGTGCAACAACAAACATTACGAAGGAAACTGCTCAATGCTCTGGGGCGACCAGCAAGAACCTTCAAGAAAATTTCAGTCAAACACACCTTGATACTAAAGCATGATATTAAGGCATTCCATCGAGGTTGACTTTGCCCTTCTTTTATCTGGGTCGATAAGATTAGTACCACTTGAACACTGGAGTCAAACCCATTGACTTAAATCCTCCTCAAAATTGCTACCCTTGTGTCAAAATTTGAAAAGGTGGGATAACTTTATTTCATATTGCTCGAAGAAGACTGAGCAACTTCCCAACAATAATTCGAACTGGTTACGTTTAATTCTATTATTATTTATATTTGGTTCGGTAATGTCCACTGATAATATATGAATTAATAAGGAAACTACTCTTATTTGTTTACTTATGGATGATAGAAAACAACTGTTTACAGACAACCAGTATTAGAATTATAAACAGACAGAAAATACAGTATGCAGTGTGAATAATGTCTGTGTATTGTGATCATAAGGAAAACTAAGGTGCTAGATCCAGTCAGACACTAATTTGAAAATTGCGAGAAATTCGTGGTGTAAATTCAATATATGTTGTATTTTTCGGCCTGGTAATGAAAATGTTATTATTTTCGCTGACGTACACCTGCATGTATAGTTGAATAGCTTAGTGTTATTTTATAGATAGTACAATGAATTAGATACAAATAAGTGTATATGTGTGTAATTGTGTTACTCTTAAAATTAAAATTTCACTTGTTATACACTGTCTAGAAGGGATATTGTACTATACCTACCAATAACTAATTTGTTTCTATGTGTGTACATGCGTGTATATATATATTTATATGTATATATATATATATATATATATATATATATATATATATATATATATGCATAAATATAAATATGTGGAGGCACAATGGCCCAGCGGTTTCGATTCCCAGACCAGGCGTTGTGAGTGTTTATTGAGCGAAAACACCTACAAGCTCCACGAGGCTCCGGCAGTGGGTGGTGATCCCTGCTGTACTCTTTCACCACTCTTTCTTCCACTCTTGTTTCTGTTGGCCTGCTCGCTTAGCCAGCGGGGTGGCGTCATTCGAAGGCTAGAACAATGCGAAAGCATTGTGACCAGCGATGTGTAACAGCATCTGATGGTCCGGTCGGTCACGTGATTACGTAATATATATAAATATATACACATATATATATGCATGTATGTATGTATGTATGTATGTATATATGTGCATGTGAGTGTATATATGTATATTTATATGTACATACATTGTCCCTATGAACTTTTTAGACACTTTTCTAAACTCTCTGATGAAGCCTAGAGAACACCAAAGTACCCTAATTTTATCTACCGTTCACTACAGTACGCTGAAGAAATGGAAATAACATGTGGGGTACTGTGATCTCTTGGCAGAAGCAGCTGTAAGAAACTGTTGTAATTTCTGTGTTCTAGAAATTACTGGTACTTATGTATGTAATACATAATTTTTACATATGTGTATATATTTTCATAATTGTTTAAAATAAATAAATAGTCATAAAATAGACATAATATAATGTATAACACTTGATGCATACTACCTCTGGAACCACTCCATTTTCTTCTTGCCGTATACAAACATATATATATATATATATATATATATATATATATATATATATAATATATATATATATATAAAGAGACTTGGCATGCTTTTGGCGGGGAATTTGAGGCATGACTAAAAATGAAATTCGTTAAATCGCACGTGTTTTGACGCTCGTGTCGGTCTGATTAATTGTATTTAAGACAAACCTCTGCTGATGATTTATATATGTCAATGTAAGTAAAATGACATATTACATTAGTAATGAAACAATTTGTTCAGGGTCAATCTATTTATTCGTTATATTTCACTTTCCTTCCGTTAAATGTATGTTATTTCTAATTCGAAACATAGTATTATCGGGGCTATTTTTAGCGCTAGAGTTATCGACATAGTGGTTAACTCTCTAATAATTTACGTATAAATTTTTATTTTCTCCGTAGTTTTTTGTGCTAAGCCACTTGGTGTTAAATTAATGGTATTATTAAATTAATATCAATTTTTCACCCTCATTTATGGCCCAGTGGTTAGGGCAGCGGACTTGCGGTCGTAGGATCTCGGTTTCGATTCCCAGACCGGGCGTTGTGTGTGTTTATTGAGCGAAAACACCTAAAAGCTCCACGAGGCTCCGGCAGGGGATGGTGGTGATCCCTGCTGTACTCTTTCACCACTCTAAAGGCGGTGCTCCAGCATGGCCGCAGTCACATGACTGAAACAAGTACAAAAAAAAAAAAATATATATATATATATATATATATATACATTTTAAATAACGATGCATTAATACCGCTATTAATGATATTAGTAAGGTAATAATAATACTCTTTTTATATATCTATATATTTATTTATCTATCTAATCTATCAATCTATCTAGCTCTATATATGTATGTATATATATATATATATATATATATATATATATATATATATAATATATACACATACATATATGTATATATATATATATATTTAGAGAGAGAGAGACAGACAGACAGAGACAGATAGATAGATAGATAGATAGATAGATAGATAGATATTTGTAAATATAAAATGTGACAATTATTCGGTAGTCATGATAAAACTCCGGCCATCGTAAAAATGCTAGGAAAATGACCGTTAAAGAAAGGGAAATTACTGTGTGATTGTCCGTTATTAAGACAAAGGATCTATCAGAATGACCGCTAAGTGAGGGGAGGGAGTAAAGTTAAGGCGGTAAATAGTTCATAGTGTTCGCGTAAGCGTGCATGTGCATACATACACATGCGCTCCCGCACACCTCTGCACATGCGTCTATAAGTATATACTCATCTGCCTTCACTTGAAAAACACATGCTCACTCAATCATTCGCCAACAAAAATATACATACCCGCATACACACTCGCACACACCCACACGCGCACAAAAAACGGTTCATGCCCACGATTATATACGCGCATGCACAAGAAGAAACGGGGCTTAAGGCAAAATAGAGAAAAATGTATAAAGAAGTATACACAAACCCGTATGCACGCACACACACGCGTCTATATTCGCGCATACACGCACACATCTATATACGCACACACACACGCGCACAAAAAAAAGGTTCATACACACCTCTATATACGCACATGCACAAGAAAAAACAGGGCTGAAGGCAAAGTACAGAAAAATGTGTAAAAATGTGTAAATTTAAGCAATGAGTAAAACACGTCTATATAAGCACATACTCGCATGCACGAACACTCACATACGTCTATATACGCACATACCGGCACACATGTCCACATATACACGCGCGTACAAAGAGTTCTATATACACGTCTACATATGCACAAGGAAATTGCAGGGCGGAAGGTCGAATAGAGAAAATATGTGTAAAAAATATATAAGCAATAAACCTATAAAACAATATCTCTATAAATATGTAAATAAATATGTGTATATATATATAATATATATACATATTCCTCTATTTACATAATATCGAGGTCTCTTTCATTCTTTTGTTGTTTTACCATTTCCTATCAATACACACACACACACACACACATACACACATATATATATATATATATATATATATATATATAGAGAGAGAGAGAGAGAGAGAGAGAGAGAGCGAGAGCGAGATAGATAGATAGATAGATAGATAGTTGTGATTTACAGGAAAACAAATGACGAATGCAAATGTGTAAGAAACAAGCAGGTGTATTATTTTAACGCTCGGGAAGTTGACAATATCATTTACGTTTCGAGCGAACCCTCTTCAAGAGAAAGGAACACGAGGAAATAAACAGAGAGCGAATAATAAAAAAAAAAGAACTTTGTGAGTTAGAGGTGAATCATGGCGACTATATATATATGCTTGATCGTTGGAGCTAAGGACAAAGAAATAATATATCATTTTGCGAACAACATATTTGTACAAGTTGAAATTCTACTCCAAAATTCGTGATCTGTCATACGCTAAGCATCATCGCAAGAATCGTATAATACAAGCATATTATGTTTTACCATTTTAGGGTGAATGTAATGTAAATTCATGAATACACAGAGAATGGTTCTTCTGACACTTATTACTGAATAGGAGCAACGATTTGTTCAGCACAATTCTAAAATTGTATTGAAAACCTGTAATGATATTTGGTAGAATAAGAAAGGAGGAAATCACTCTGGTTGTTTTTCCCTTACTACAAACGTTAGGAATGTCAGAAAGTACTTATGATTTATCGAGGATAAATACTAAGACGGGAATATGTATTCTGGTCATCCTGAATGTAATATTTGACATAATGATTCAATAAGCATATCAGAAAATAACGAATCAGTGAAATATCTTATTCGAAAAACAGAGGGCCTAACTCTGATTGATATGAACACGTCTAGAAATCTGCTAATATTTTACATTTCAGAAAAGTTCGGTCGAAAAGCACTATGTGTTTTATTATCCGATTTGTGGAATAAATGTCAAAATGTGAAGTATTTCCTGTTTGTCTGAATTTATGCCTGGATCTCCATCACATCCTAATATTGATTGGAACCTCAGTATATATCATGTTATTAAAATGTTCACATCCCCTTTATTTGTATCTACAAAAATTACGTCGAACAGAATAAACATGAATTATTTTGTGAATGAAATGCAGAAAACAGTAGAGAATCTAACGTTGTATATATAAACACACATACACTCACACATACATATATACAAGTGTGTATATTTATTTGCTTGCGTGTCTATGTATAGGTGTTTATATAAATATGTGTATGTGTGTATACACGCACAAAGAGATATGTAAAAAAGAGAGATGAGATGAATAACCGATTGTGTTATGAACTTCATTAACTTACAGTTGTTTCCACTGTAGATTCATAGATTCGTCACTAAGTTACGTATTGTTTCACGTTCTAAGGTAACTATACGATGTTAGTCGATGTTAGTCAACTTAGGAATGTAGTGTGGAAACAGCCGTAAGCTAATGAGGTTCATTAGAAAATCGCTTAATCCTTTGTTGTCTACTTTCTTATTACTGCCCTATACTCCACTGACGCTTCGTTTAGAAGCATGCGTATAACAAATTTTACACCAAGTTATTAGTATGGCAATGCTTCAGTGAAATATGTCCACACGCACACAAACACACAGACAAAAGATCCGACATAAATTTTAGTGTATGTCCCTGTTTTGGCATTGATGTTACTGATATTTGTGCCGTTTCTGTTTGAGGCCACCTTCGCTTGGTACACTGTAGCCTCGATGTTACATCGGCCGTCAAATGGACATTCAGTTCTAATCCTACATGAACAACCCGCCTCTGTCTGTGGTATAGGAGTGCTAAGTAATTTTTTCTTAAAATTGGGAGCACATCTGAAAAAGATTCTTAAATAAAGCCCGTCAAAAATCTTTCTATATTTGTGTTATCGCGTGAAATGCTTATCAACCAATCTAAGAAAAATCTAACATACGCATGTCCAGACGTTTAGGGAGAAGTGGGAAGCTAACCATAAGATCTTGCTGTGACGTTCCATTTTATGGTTACGCAATCCTGGTGTATATACTATATGGTCCTTGAACCCGCTGGTCGCTATCGCTTCATTGTAAGCAGGAGGCACTGCGTTGAAAAATCGAATATTTATTGAAATATCAGCGGCGTTCTTGTGTTTTAAAAAATAAACATTCTTTGCAGTGAAGGTTTTTTGTTTAGAGAAACTAAAGAGATGTCTAGTTCACGCTAGATATGAAACCAATTTTTTTCTTTTAAACTGTTACGTTACACACACACACACACATTTATATATATATATATATATATATATATATATATATACATATATATATATATAATATATATAATATATATATATATATATATACATATATATATATATATATATATATATATATATATATATATATATATATATATATATATATTATATATATATATATATATACATAGGTGTGTATGATTGTGTATAGAAGAATCTCTTAATCAAAGGAATTCCAACTTTGATCTTTACGTTTTATTTACAATCTCATAATGATATAAGATAATAAAATATTATGAAATGTTGCAATATTAAATGTTCATTGTGGTTGAACTAGTACTTTCATGCAATCTTAAGGTTCATATCTGCAATCTTAAGGTTCATATAGTGAGGCGGCTATAATGCGTGCCTTAAATGCATTTGTATAGGCTCCAGAATGTTAAGTTTTGCCAACTGCATTCTGACCAATCGGTGACTGGCTTCACTATATTACTTAAGTTGATTGGGATTTCGTTTAGGCGTCACGGTTTGTTGATCATGTCAAGAGGCCTGTATTTTGACCCTGGCCAAAGTAGAAATTGTTTTGCTAGTTTTTGAAATGTTGTAAACATTTCCCAGGGATTTTTACATTTCAATTATCGTCGTCATTATCATCACCTTTAATAAAGTTGTTGCTGTTGTTGTTTTAATAACAGTTGTAGTTGTTATTATTGTTGTTGTTGTAGTTGGTGGTGGTGGTTGTGGTATGAGTAGCTGTGATAATAGAACTTTAAACCCCAAATAAGATTATTTTTACTGACTTTTCTCTTGACTTAGCTAGTATTTTCCTGCTATCGCCATCACGAGCACCTTTAGTATTGTTGCTAGTGGTTGTGGTCGTAACAATAAAAATAGTACCTCTAAGTATTATTATTATCATTGTTTATTCAGCTTGGGTTGGAGTTTATCAATAACGTTTTTTTCTATAATTGTTCACTCGATTTCACTTGGACTGTGTAGTTAGTGCAATGGAAAATTTCAAACATTTTCAGACCACATGTTGCTAGATGGTTACTCAAAAGTATCTGACGTACATCCGGGTCTCTAATTTGCTGCCGGTGCGCACGTGAAGGTTCTGATAGTACATTTCAGATCTGACCCACATGTAGTTCTTCGCAATTTGGCTGTTTCATGCAGTGAATTAAATTTCTGCTTTTGTTGCTCACGTATGCGTTCGTGAATATTTTCCTTCCCTTTTGTGTTCATGTATTGGCCGGTATGCATGAATTGGCATGTGCCACAACGGCTATCATTTAGATACCGTGAATGATTGGTCTTTGTTCCTAAGGTCAAACATTGCTTTGTTAATAATCTTTTTAAGCTTTTAGGCTGTCTTTTACTAAGAGCCATAGCTCGAGCCTTGGTTATATCTTTTAATTCATTACTTTCAGCAATGATTAGTAAGTTTGAAAAATTAGGATATACAGGCAACTAGTTTACATGCGAATCTAGTTGTGTGTATATTGGAAATCTAAAGGCTCCCTACTGATGAAAACTAGCCTCAGTAAATATTTTTTTACTGGAATGAGTTAGAAACAATGGTCTAGGAACTAAATTAGATGGTAAACGTTATTAATTTTCAATCCTTTCGAGAATGTATCCATAATTAGTGGTTTGAGTTTTCTACTGCTCTTTCTAGCACAAGGCTTTCCTATTTGGAAGCCTCTTAATGTGTTCTAATGTACACGATATTTTTATGTGAATGATACTTAGTCTATTGACTATGTTGTTTGTGCTAGGCCACTGATAATAAGAATTTCTTTAATTCTTATTACCCTAATATTGTTTATTATGTTAATATATATATATATATATATATATATATAGTAATACTAAGTAATTAAGGGTTTAGCAACGATTTGCCTCACCACACACCGAATTTAGAAATAGCAGTCATGGATTTATGGCTATTCTTTCTACTTAAAAGAAAGATCACAGTAAAACCACAGCACTTAAAAGGCAAACAACGCAGGTAAAAGAGAAAGAAATGACGACAATCATTCTATATTAAGTCACCTACGGACGTACGTTTCGAAATTAAGTCGTAGGAAAGCATAAAAATTAAATAATTATGTCTTACCCGACTACTTTTCTCCTCAGCGTAGGACTCTACAATCATAAATGATTGTGTATCAAATTTGGAGGCACTAGAAGACATCAACTCAACTCATGGTATCAGAGCGAGCGTAATATATGCATGCATGTATGGATATGTATATAGGTCACTTTAAATAAAAGCCTTGATTCAACACTGTGTATAAACACTATTCTTGGAATGACTGATTTTAAATACTATTAGATTTTACTCATAAGGTATTACAATTTTATATGTATACCAGCCTGCCTAAATAGTGGATCTACAAATGCAATATCCCTGCATATCTCACATCTATTTTCATTCCTCCACCTCACTCTCGATTTCGTATCTTATCTAAATTAACTATTGCTTAACCAACTTCTCACAAGTCTCCTATGAAGAAACATAATAAACATCCTAGAAACAGCTGCAAAAGATATTTATAACTGTTCTAAAATCAACACAGCCTTGGTTATTTTAATCTCATTGCAGAAAAAAAATTGATATATATATATAATTTCTTAAGTAATTTTGCGCAACGGTCGTTTCGACCCATCACATCATTGTCCCTTATGGGTGGGACTCCGTTCAATATGTTGTGTTACATCCATTGTGCACTCTGGGCCTCATCGGACGAGCGTATAATAACATGACAGCCAAAACTCAGGATCTTTAGCGAGACACATATTTATGTATGGATGTACATGATGAAGCTCAAAATGGAAGCAACACAACATGTTGAAAGGAGTTCAACCAATAAGGGACAGTAGCAATATAGATCAAAGCGAGGGTGATCTAAATAAAGATTAATACCAAATCTATCTTCTGGTTACTTAAAAAATCATTATCATTATCTGAACTAACACTGTGGCGTTCCTGAAGTAAATCCACTGGAAATTTAACCGGTTGCAGATAACACCACGTAGATCAACACACTAATGTACATATACGCATTAGTCCAATATATTAAATGTATACATGCATATATGTATATATGTATTCATATATATGTATATACGTATGTGTCTGTGTCTGTGTGTCTCTGTGTGTCTACGTGTGTGAATATATCTATAACTGTAAACCCTCCGTAGAATCAGTGTAACACGACGAAACGATGTTTGACCTTCCAAACGCAGGGGCATCGCTGAAAATTAAAAAAAGAGATGAAGCCTGTAACAGAATGGTACTTTGTTTAGTGGTCCTGTAAACATTAAAGGCAAAGTTCCACTCAAATTACAGAAAGACGAAAGAAATATCACCAGACACTAATCTCAAACGATCTGCTACTAATTTACAATTTTACTTTCTTTCTTATTTCACATCTATATTATTCCAATGAGTTGGTTGCTATAGTTGAACTAAATTAGTTCCACCCACTTTTGATAACTATAGCTGCACGAGATCTTCCATATAATCTTCCACGAGATCTTCCAGGCGCAGGAGTGGCTGTGTGGTAAGTAGCTTGTTTACCAACCACATGGTTCCGGGTTCAGTTCCACTGCGTGGCACCTTGGGCTAGTGTCTTCTACTATAGCCTCGGGCTGACCAAAGCCCTGTGAGTGGATTTGGTAGACAGAAACTGAAAGAAGCCCGTCGTATATATGTATACATATATGAGTGTATGTGTGTCTGTGTTTGTCCCCCTAGCATTGCTTGACAACCGATGCTGGTGTGTTTACGTCCCGTCACTTAGCGGTTCGGCAAAAGAGACCGATAGAATAAGTACTGGGCTAACAAAAGAATAAGTACCGGGGTCGATTTGCTCGACTAAAGGCGGTGCTCCAGCATGGCCGCAGTCAAATGACTGAAAAAAGTAAAAGAGTAAAGAGTAAAGAGAGTATAAGGCAATGTATCTAATCTGATTTGCCAGATATACTGTCTCACCTGGAGGACGAATATAATACAGGTATGGCTGTTAATGCCAAAAAAAAAAAAATAGTGTTACAAGATTTTCTTTTACTTCAGTCATTGAACTGATGCCACGCTGAGAATTATGATCCTTCATGAAATATTTCTAAAAAGAAAAGAAGAAAATGAGAGATGTAGCGAAATATTTTTTTACTTCCAGCTTTCCTAGATAAGAATTTTCGGTGGGGGAGGATGGGTTAAAATCACTGCAAAAATCTCTTTGTAGCTATGGCAGGATATGAAATCAATATCCTATAATAACTAAATGTGCATCGATTTATGGTGTTACTCCTGCATTCGGTCAATAATTGTAACCTGTTAGAGTTAGTTCTCTGCACAATTAAACAGTTGTTATTCAGATGATTCAGCACTGGTGCTACATAGTGTGCATAACTATATATGCATAACTGTATATGCCAAAACGACGTTTTTATTTATGTCTTATGATTACTAATAACACCCAGAAGATTATTGTGCTTCTTGATCACAATAAGCGATACGCAATGCCCTATTTTTCAAAAGAAGAGAGAGAGAGTGTATGTGCATATGTTTATGTGTGTTTATGTGTATGTATGTGTATGCATGTGTGTATTTTGAAAAATAGGGCAGTGCTGAGATGGACTAGCTGTATATTGTTAAAGGTCTCACATAATTCGTAGAGATGTAGCTAGGAACTGATTCTTCATCAAGCGCATTGCGTAGCTCTTATTGTTATCAAGAGGACGATTGGGATCACGTGGATGAGAAAGGCGCGATCCAGAGAGGAGTGGTCAGCGTGCTGTGACCAGCGGTGTCAAATGGACGCCTGACGGACTGGTCGGTCAAAGTCAAAGTGACATACACTCTCACGTGTATACAGGTGTAAAGTTATATATGATTATATATATGTACACATAAATTCATATACAGGATGGAGCAGAGAGGACGGACGTTTTTGAAAAATTCACAAAATCATTTATTTTAACTTAAAACAAATTTTATAGACATCAACGTGTTTGTATTGAATTAACATTTGTCAAAATAAAGTATAGAAAACAACATTTATCATGTGGTGTCCATTTTCATTGAGGCATTTCTGAAGGGGCTTTTGGAAGTTGGCCTCTAGTCTGTCGAGCATTGTTCTATCAATCTGGGTGACTTCCATGGGAATAGCTTCCTGCAAATCGTCCAATGTACGGGGCTTATGCGCATACAATGTCTGTCTTCCCCCCACTCTCTCTCTCTCTCACTCTCTCTCTCTCTCTCACTCTCTCTCCCTCTCTATATATATATACCAATTAAGGACTGAACACGAAAAGTGGACAGTCAACATGCTAGATATAGACGTCAAATCGCCATTCTCCACATGTTTATTGCTATGGTTTTGTGCTGAGTTTGATCTGAGAACATAATCTATTTTTGGAGAATGGCGATTTGACGTCTATATCTAGCATGTTGACTGTCCACTTTTCGTGTTCAGTCCTTAATTGGTATATATAAATATTTAATCTTCGGATTCTTTTTTAATATGCTAGACCAGGTCTTAATTGATAAATATCAATTTTCTACCCTTAATTAATTTTATATATATATATATATATAATATATATATATATTATATATATATATAATATATATATATATATATATATATATATATATATACAGAGAAAGAGAGAGAGAGGGGAGAGAGAGAGAGAGAGAGAGAGAGAGGAAAAACAGAATTTAATAAAGAAACAGAAATACATACATAAGTAGAAAGATGCGCCCATATATACCTACAGCTCATATGCAAGGTGCTGCAGGGTCCTTCATGCCTCGTGCCTGGTTTAAATGCCTTATGTATGTTCCAAATATATAATGTCACACATTCATTTTAATGGGATAATTGAAGTTAGTTTACATTTCGAAAGCGTTTAAGCGTAAGCAAACTGTTAAATATCAATCAGAACACGATGGAGGCGTTGACGTTCACATCCCTGATTCCTTTCTATTCTTGGTTTAACAAAATATGTTCCAGTTTTACTGTAACATCTCTTATCCTTCAAAATGTGCATTTTGAAGATCTATTAGAAGTTGGAAAATATGTTGTCTGAATATCCTTTACTTTTACACTGTTAATCGAATCGGTTGTTTATGATGCTCTCCATCATACCGGAGTCGATAAAATAAATGCCGATGTACCAGTTAGATACTG
>NC_042998.1:200430750-200435750 GCF_006345805.1 Octopus sinensis | reverse complement strand
ATAGTTACTCACAAAAACAAGTGCACCAATTATTATTGGTATGAATGTGAATTTATTATCTGGATGCAGAAATTGGAGGTTTCGAAGCAGCTGTCCGCAGTTGTCTTCTTTCTCTTTGATTTTCAAACAAATATTCACATCATTACTGTAAACCTCTATGACGGTACTTATTTCTGTTTAGCGGTATTTCGTCTGCCGTTACGTTCTGAGTTCAAATTCCGCCGAGGTCGACTTTATTTTACATCCTTTCGGGGTTGATAAATTAAGTACCAGTTACGTACTGGGGTCGATATAATCGACTTCATCCGCTTGTTTGTCCTTGTTTGTCCTCTCTGTGTTTAGCCCCGTCTGGATAGTAAAGAAATAGGTACTTATTTCTGATCCCAAATAAGAATATCGGTCCTGATATTTTTAGACTTCACACATGACTAGATAGGAATTTTGCACCAGTATATTTGGTATTAATGTTTTGTATGTATTCAACAGCAATGGGGTTCCAGGATATTCTGTTCTTCAAATGGCATTGTACTCTGTTTTTGCGACTACGTCATGTCACATAGGGAGGTAATATATTGAGGACATATTATGATGCCTTCCGCAGGAATATGACATAATCAACCTTTCGTGTGCAACTTGGAGCTCCAAGATCTTCATTCTGTCTTGCCTATTACATACTAGATTGCAAATGTTTTTTTATTCCTTCTCAAACCATGCCTGGCTCATAAGGCCGGTTTCCCGGATTCCTTGGCGTATAGGCTCCCTACCTGGACGGAACGCTGGTCCTTTGCAGGTGAGCTGCAGCAGGAAAAAGGGAGAGAAAGTTTGTGGTGAAAGAGTCAGCAGAAGTTCGCCATTACCTTCTGCCGGAGCCGCGTGGAGTTTAGGTGTTTCGCTCATAAACGCACACATCACCCGGTCTGAGATTCGAACCCGCAATCCCTCGACCGCAAGTCCGCTGCTCTAATAACTGGGTCATGTGCCTCCACCGATTGCAAATGCATAACCATCAAAGTGTGATGTAGAGATCACTAACGCAGAAGAGACTGTGATTCCTGTCGATCCTAGTCTTCTTCAAGTCGTCGTGAAACAACCATTGATAGTCTTTTTTTTTTAATTATGTTGGGCGTTTCACATCCAGGTACTACTTCAGGTATGTTAGCCTGGTAGTTTCGAGAATGCGAGATTTTGCAGCACCAAACTAATGTATTTATTTTAGCTGCAGTTGCTGTCTATTTCGCAAGTGCTGCTTCAGAGAGACTATATACATTCGAAGGCTATCTGTATGGATTTCAAGCCTCTACTTTCTTCATTTCATTTTATGTAGAAGCTGCTAATACCACCATTTTATTTTTTTTTTGAGATTTCCAGTTGATATAAGTCTCTTATGAGCTTTAACGTCTATGAGTGGATTTTCTCCGCTGGACAGTCAAGTATCCCAAATATTGGAAGCAGGACTGGTACTGCAAATGCATTTCAGGATTTTGTCTTCTTGTGAAGGAAGAGTTCCAGCAGACTTTTTCTCGGGTTATTCTTTATGTATTCTTAGTAACTTCATGTGATATGTTTTCATCAATGCCTAGGTAGGTTTTCCATTGTTTGTGTCGGCCAGCGGGGATATTAGGAATATTGATGCACAGGTATTGTGTCTGAAGTATTGATTTTCCCAGTTCAGCGATTAAATATGATCAAATAGGCAGCTGATTTATGGAATTGATAACATTTTTAGCATAAATGTTGAGGTCATCCACTAGGAAATTGTGGGTTACATCAATATCTCTGGCAGTTCTTGACCCTAGCATGTATGTATGTATGTATGTATGTATGTATGTATGTATGTATGTATGTATGTATGTATGTATGTATGTATGTATGTATGTATGTTTGCCTCTGTGTGTGTTCAGGTTAAATTTGACAGATTGTTTCAAAGGAAAACATAGTTTCCCCTACATATACGAATGCATTTTAAATAAAAAGAAAGCAAATATCAGTTAACTTATGTCTGGGTGATAGCATTTACTCAAAACAGCCGCCGTCAATTTTCACCAGGGCTCAAAATGGCTCCGGAACCTGACACATAGGTTCTTCACTGCTCCTGGGAAGCTCTTCTGATACCTCCTTGATTTTGAAGTCCACCACAGAAATAGTGTTCAAAGCCGAGCGGTTGGTGTCTTTCCCAACCCATGCATTACTATCGAAGGGATTAGGAGGTAAGAAATTGGCTCTGATGATGTCCTAGGAATTCTCCGACAATCCCTTTTGGCATTTTCCTGGAAGTATGTTGAGGAGCCGTATCCTAATTCCACATATATTGCCTGTACATAATAGTAACAAGGAGAAGGCTAGCAGTACTTTGGTTGCATATACAGATATATAGATATTAGTTATATTTCTTTGATGACTATATCATTTCTTTTGTGTATTTTGAACGCGAATGAACCAAGCTTTACTGTTGGCTAAAATAGGCATCTATGCGGGAAGAAGGCGGCGAGCTGGCAGAAACGTTAGCACGCCGGGCGAAATACTTAGCAGTATTTCGTCTGTCACTATGTTCTGAGTTCAAATTCCGCCGAGGTCGACTTTGCCTTCCATCCTTTCAGAGTCGACAGATTAAGTACCAGCTACGCACTGGGGTCGATATAATCGACTTAATCCGTTTGTCTGTCCTTGTTTGTCCTCTATGTGTTTAGCCCCTTGTAAATAGTAAAGAAATAGGCATCTATGCGGGAAAGTTTACGTTGCTGATTAATCTGCTAAAAAAACAATAAAGAAGTATCTCTTATCACGTTCAAAGTTCTTCAAGAATAATATAAGGAATTGTGTGACAACGTGGCGAGCTGGCAGAGCCTTTAGCATGCCTGGCGAAATGCTTAGTGGTATTTCGTCTGTCTTTACATTCTGAGTTGAAATTCCGCCGAGGTCAAATTAGCCTTTCAACCTTTCGGAATCGACAAATTAAGTACCACTTGCGTATTAGGATCGATCTAATTGACTGGCCCCACTCCCCAAACATTTCTGGCCTTGTGCCTAGATTAGAAAACAACATTAGGAAATATATAGTTTCATGCCCAACATGTCTGCAAAGCCGCATAGTTTAGATTAAAATGCGTATGATCATAGGACTTCTTTAGTAGGTACTAAACATAAAGCAGGTATGGATTTTAAAATGTATTGAAGCAACAGATAAAATACAAATCCTGTGGGAAAATCAAAACATTGAGACGCAGAAATTGTTGAATAAACCTCATAATTTTTACTTCCAACACAAATCATTATAGTATAAGATTATATAACAAATTCTACTGGTACTATAAAAAAAATAGATGCTTATGTAAAACTTCGCAAAGCTAGTATTTCACTTAATTTAATAAGTCCGTTGGGAAAAACCCATGAATGTCGCAACCAACATCTTTTACGTCTTTTGAAGTCGATAATGTAACTAGTTCACGAGATATAAATAAAATAAAAACTATTTTGTGGTTAATAATTCATAGCTGTGTGATAAAAATCTAGAGCTACAGATAAGAAAGGAAAGAAAATCATAAATTATGAATTCCAGCAATGAAATAGAATGAATGCAATAATCAATTCCTTGTTTGTTTGGTTGGTTGGTTGGTTGGTTGATTAGTTGGTTTATATATATATTTCAAACGACAGAAAAAAAAAATTGTATCAATTCAAAAACAAAATGTGACACCGATTATACTGTTGATAGATACTACATATGTTGCTACCAGCAAGGAAGAAGAACCTACTATGAAAACATAATATTTAGTGCACCGTATACGTTGAAGGTTATGAAATTATGTTCGTGCAAAGTAAATATGAGTCATATGGATGTTTGTATATTATAACCAGCTATAGTATATTTATGGTTACACACACCATACATACATATATGTATATGTGTGTATATATATGCGTGAGTGCATGTGTCTGTGTATGTATGGATATGTGTCTACATATATTTATATGCGTAACCTTTTATTCTGTTATATGTTCCAGCTATAACACTGACAATCCTGAGGGTCCACCTTGAAGGGTTTAGTCGAATAAATCTCAATAGATACGGAGTGGTTGTGCTATATAGTCTGTATAATTTACTATAACTCTAGATAATAGAATGACAGACACTTGTTCATCGGAAATACCATTCTGGGTAGCAGCTACCATGTCCTAATTAGATGAAAATATATAAATTATAGCTACGAGCATCAAGCAGTGTTTTGTTTCGCTTTCCTTCTATTAACCTTTTCCACCTCAGCTAACTTACAAAAATTAATTGTTGAAATTTTGAAGTCTTACATCCCCGACAAAGATGTTCAAACAAGAAGTAGAGGTCCGTCTATCTCACTTGCTCTTTCATCACATCGCGTTCGTTGTAACGAGTATTTCCACATCGCATTGTAAGACAGCTATTAAATGTTTACCACCTTCTTGCCTGCTTGCACATTGCTATGGATATAGGTACGCATGTGTACATAAAGATGGTTGCTTGGCTGTGCGTGCGCGCTAGTGTGTCTCGGCAGGCATGGTCGAATGCATTAGAAAATAAATCCTTTTTATATTACATACGACCACATCCTATTACATCTACGACAAATGTTTCTTCGCATGCCGACGACCGCTCTATTCAAAGTCTCTCTTGACTTCAAGTGGCCTGAACTCTTTACATGAACACCACCCTGTACATAACTCCATGTCCCCCTACATGGCCTTGGTTTTTGCTTTTTGAGCCAAAAAATTAACTAACTAACTAACATATATAAGTGAGCGTAAACTTCGTAGAAGCCTGCTAGTTAAACTATAATTGCAGGCGAAATCTCCAGTACTATCTCGTAGGGTGTCAAAATAATTCTTCCCCGTAATTACCTGAACTGGATGAAGAATTCGCAGTCGCTTAAACTTGAATTGCCTGGTACCGCTGAAACCTAGAGAGGGGTAACATACAACATTTAATTTTGGGTATTATCTTTTTAATGTTTATGTGCGCGTGCTGAGAA
>NC_042998.1:200378250-200425750 GCF_006345805.1 Octopus sinensis | reverse complement strand
CAGGGCTACCGCAGTATCTTGTCCTACGTCTTACATATCTTGTCCTACATGATATGGACTTCTACTATTGCAAAACTATTAATACATTTTCATTCTTTCCATAAATGTAATCTATTTCTTCATAGCCTTTATAATATTTAAACCAGAAAAAGAATCTCGGTTAAAAGTGACGGAAACTGCATAAATGTCGGATTAGAAGTTTGAAGCGAACGAGACAATATCTTACAATATGTATCAAAATATGTATCAGTATACGCAGACACACACACACATACACACACACACACACTACCACAAACACACACACACAGGCATGCACAGACGCACGTATTTATGTATGTATTTATACATGTATGTATGTATGTATATACAGGGGTTGGACAAATAATGGAAACACCTTAAAATTTCAAAAATTCATTTTAATATGGAGTAGGACCGCATTTGGCAGTAATTACAGCTTGAATTCTACGAGGTATGGACTCGTACAAAGTTCGAACTGTTTCCAATGGAATTTTTGTCCATACTTCAGGTAAAACAGTCTCCAGTTCTTGTAGTGATGTTGGCGGAGGATATCAAATCCTTGCTTGTTTTTCTAAAATGCAGTATAAATGTTCAACAATATTGAGATCTGGGTATTGTTGTGCCCAGAAAAGATGTTTTACTTCACTAGAATATTCCTCATGCCATTCAGTAACAAATTTATCTGCGTGAATTGGTGCATTATCATTCTGAAAGATTGCGTTTCCCCCCAGCAACAGTTCGGCAAACAGGATGGATGTGTTCCGATAAAATGCTTAAAGTCTTTACTATTAATTCTACCATTAAGGGAAACCATTGATACGCCAGATTGTCAAGATATAGTCCCCTACATCATCACAGATCTTTCTCCTTGTTTAACAGTTGGAAGAAGGCAGTCTGGGTCAAATGCTTTTTTTGGCTGCCTCCACAAGTATACTCGGCCGGTGGTCGAAAATAAGGTAAAAGTTGACTCGTCTGAGAAACTAACATTCTTCCACCGCTCTAGGGACCAAGTTTGTAGGTTTTTACCCTACTCTAAATGATTTGCAACGTTTGTTTTTGAAAGTAGTGGTTTTCTAATGGCAGCCATCCCGTGAAATCTGGCTTTGTGTAGCTCCCGGCGAACAGTTTTTATAGAAATTAGGTTCTCGTGGTGGACATTGAGTTCTGCAGTAATTTGGGGAGCTGTATTTTTTAAATCCTTTCTAACAATTCGTGTAAGAGACCGACGGTCCCTCGCTCAATGTTTTGGTTTTCTTCCGGAGCTTTGTTTCGTCGAGGAGGTTTTCCCTCTTTTTCAAAGCTGTCTTTACTATCGAGACATTACTTCCTAATACACAAAATATTTTGGCTGTATTCGTAAAGTTTACAACTGCCATACGAGCCCGATATATCTGTCATTTTAATGAATTTTCATTACCTTTCTCTGATGATAACTGAAAAGAAACAACAATTTTGGCAAAACATATAATGTAACACTAATAAAAAAAAATTAAATAAAGAAGCTTTTGACAGTTTTATATACATTTCAAATTTATGACGCTATGATGCTAGGTGTTTTCATTATGTTGTCCAACACCAGAATATATATATATATATTATATATATATATATAATATATATATATGATATATATAAAGATATACATTTATATATATATATATATATATATATATATATATATAATATATATGTATGTATATATATAGTATATATATATCTATATCTATATACACACACACAGACACCACACACATATTATATATTATATATATATATATATATTGGTAGATAGATAGATAAATAGATAAACAGATAGAAAAATGTATGTATAAAATGCATATGGAATAACTTCCGCTTTTCATCTATGTCTAATTATGCTGGGTAAACCTAGCAAAATGTAGGTTTCTAACTGCATCTCAAACATAGTTAAGAAGGGAGCCCAATGAATATCAATTTGTGCTTAGACATTTTAGAAATTAACGATAATAACGAATGTATTAAATGACACAGATAATAAAATGTTAACGTAATGCTATATTGATATCAGTATATTTAATATATTAACCCAAATAAACAACCATAAATCTTGATTCAAGCTACGCACAAAAAAGACACTAAAGCACACACACCACACAATATATATATATATATTATATATATATATATATATATATATATATATATATATATATATATATATATATATATTGATAGATAGATAGAAAGATAGATATACAAACATATATACATCTATGTATATGTAGACCTATGCATCCACAAGTATACGTATACGCATGGAATTACATTTATTTGTTTATTAACTGTTGTATAAATGTGCACACACACACACACACCCACACACACACACACACACACATATATATAATATATATATATATATATATATATATATATACATATATATATACGCATATATATATACATAAATATGCATATATATAGTATAATATATGTATATATATATTTATATATATATATATATATATATATATATACATATATATATACGCATATATTATATACAAAATATGCATATATATATGTATATATATATATGTATATATATATTTTTATATATATATATATATATATATATATATATGCACTCACATGTATACAAACAGTTAATACAAATATGTACTTACATGTGTATACGTATATTTGTGTATGGTATGTCTATATATACACATGGATATGACCACACAGACACACACACACCACACACACACACACACAGAGTAAGGCGTATATCAAAAAAGAAAGAACGTGTGAATGAATGATTAATACTTGGAAAATAGATATGTGGATCTGCATTCCCGTGTCCTAGTATGTGGATGCATGTGTAAATACAAATGTAGACACGTATTCACACATTACATACTCACACATATACCCACAAATATATGTCCATACATATAGAAGCATACATACATACACACATATATACATGTGTGTATATACATATATATATATACACACACATGGTTGTGATTTTTCCCCTCATATATTATGTCATTGTTACCTGAATTTATTGATAGGAATTCATAAGTTAATTGAATGAACAGAATCTCCTGTATCGTGACTTTAAAGGAAATAGCAACATTATTCGAATGCAATGTAAAAAGGGCTTCTTTTCAAAAGAGATTTGAAATGCTGAACTTCTTCAGAAAACTGCTGGGTTAGATCACTTCTCAACATTTCAATAATATCAGACAACCACAACTTACAGTGAAACAAAATACGTGGGGTTATTAGAAGGCGACATGAATGAATAAATTGGCAATGGAAATTTTGGAAGAAAATTTTAGTATGCAATTTCCTTCATCCTTAATATGTTTCTATAAAATGGAAATCTTTCAGCATAGAAACAGGAAAATAAGTCGTAAGATAAAATATTTAAATGTTGCTCTGCCATTCATTATTTTCAATGGAATCCGATATTATTGATGTTGGGATATTTAGATATATAGATATAAATTAGACATTTAAATATATAGATATGTAAATATATATAATTTAAATTTGATAGATAACTGTAGTGCTGCATTGATACATAAATATATATTAGACAGAGATACTCACACATAACATGTATATAGAGTAAGCATATATGTTTATATATATATATCATACATATACATATATATATATATATATATATATATATATATATATATATATATATTTTCAGTTATATATACATACATACACACACATGCATATAAATATATATATTATACAGACGCTCAGTATACAAATTCATCTCTGAGTGTATGCGTGTGTACCCGGGTGGTTTGTGTGAATTCGATATAAAATATAAGTTGAAGGTATGATCAAATTTTTTTATGATATCAATAAGAAGAAGAATCACAACATCACAGCAATAACAACAACATTAATAATAACAATAATAACATTAATAATAATAATAATAATAATAATAAATAATAATAATAATAATAATAATAATAATAATAATGATAATAATAATAATAACAACAACACCAACTTATAGAGGTAATATTAAAACCTTTTAAAGTTCTGATTATATTGAGTTTTAAATTTTCGGTCAGATTGATCTGTGGTGAACATATATATTTCAAATATTGCCATTAATATTTTTAGCTGTTCATATTTAATTTGCGTTTGATCATGTCGGAACGAAAAGATTAAAGATTAGGAGATTACCGTGAAGTATTATAAGGTTACATGATGTGTCAGATTTGATACTCTTGGCTTAACAGAGTAATGTTAGAACATCCCATTCATATCATTTTTATATTATCATTAAAAGATGCGCATGGCGTGGAATGACATTAGCCTTACGTGGGCTGTATAAAACGCTGTTAGCCTATTTATCTGTGTATATACATACACAAACACACTATATTACTATATACATTATTATAGAAATATATATATATATATGTATGTGGTGTGTGTATATATACATATATATATATATATATATTATATATATGTATATGTATATATGTATATATTTATAGTATATATATATATATATATATATATATATATATATATATATATATATATATATATTATATACCGTCAGATAAGAGGAAAAATTCAATAAGAAAGGAACTCTAATCTCTCTGTTTATATTTTGATAAGCATAACAAATGCGCAACCGGGAAAAATAACTTTCACCTAATTAAATTACTTAAATTACTTCAATTATTTCTCAGCATTTTCTTCATTTCCTTTTTTATATATCACCACTCGTGTTCGACATCTCCTTTTTTTAATATATAAATATTATATTATATATATATATAATATATATATACATATATATATATATATATATATATATATATATGCGCGAATGTTTGCACGTATCAAATTCTTCCTTGTAGCGAAGAAACTTGTTTTCAATAAAGATGCAAAACGCCATCATTAGAATGTAGGTAACAAAAACCAATGTTACATGTTGAACTTGACAAAGGTCTTGCATGTTTTTGCAGTTCCATGTAAATACTGTCTTTATCACGTGCGTATTTTTGTTGATTTTTTTTCTTTTCATAAAACTTATTCAGATTATCACTTCAGCCTTTACTGTCAAAACCAACAGCACCAATTATTATTCAGATAAATATAAAGTTATAATATGAATATAGAAGCTTAAGGCTTCAAGCAGGAACCCGTAGTTATTCTACATTTGCAGAGCAACTAACCTGCGTGAGGATATATGCATTATCTTGTCATTACCAAACAACCATATATGTCCCATGAAGATTGCAATGGTAAAAGTTGTGATATCCTATCATTGTTCCTTGTATGGTTGTTTATTTAGTAAAATCAAAACAGGTGAATTCCCTATATTTATCTGAAGACTGTCTTTCTTACGAATAGCATTGTATATTGTTTTAGCACAAATGTCATGTCTGTTTGGCCGCTAGAATCTTGATATTTTGGGGCAGCCGCGGAACACCTAACACGTATGATGTGTTCAACAGAAATATGATACGACCGGCTATTTCAGTTGCTTCTTGGCGTTCCCACAGAGGCACAATCTCTTTTTTCTTTAGATATTTTGTAGCCATCTCCTTCGCTTGGATTGAAAAATCATAGCCTCCATGTGCGATATAAGTTACAGAAAAACTGCTCTTCATGTCAATATTAGTATCGTCCCAAATTCTTCGAACAGTATGTCGATGCAAATATTTCCTATATAATTTTTTTTTTCTGTTTGATTAGTATGCTGAACTTTTGAGATTGAGGTCTAATTTGAAGTTTCTTAGTTAAGTAGTTTTAGGGTTGTGTGGCCATCAGGAATAGAGTCCTTTCTTGAGAGCTAACTGCAAACTGGTTCGATGTATTTATTTCACTCTTCCGCCCTTGTTTGCAAACATCATTGCTGTTGCTAGTGTTTAGCGGCGTTGTGTGAGATATTATTTGACACACGAAGACTAATTTCAAGGTTCTACCTCTTTCGTCATATCTAAATATAACCTTTGTCTCTTACCTCTTCTATGTAAGTCTCCAACTGATTTCGGGATGTTGCGTGTCTTGATGTCTACAGATAGGCTTCCCCCTACAGACAAGTGCATATTTCCAAAGATCGGTGCAAGCACTGACGCATTAAACGCATTGTGGGTTATCCGCTTGTTTTAAGAGGAGAGTACTAACTGCCATAATTTACTAAATCTGACCTAATATACTTGGATCACTCTATCTTTATTTGCATCTCCGTATTATATATTGTCATTTGTGACTAGGTATTCCTATCACTATTATTTAAAGTGGAGAGACAATGATATTGTTATACGTCTTCGCTTGGGGACCGATATTACACGACCAAGGAACTAATACGAACAATTCTTTTAGTCAAAATCCTCTCCTACCGCAACTTAGAACTTTAACTCCATCTCTTTTTGGCATTGTAAGGGTTAGGGTTAGGGTTAGCATTTAGCATATATCGCGGATTATCCACAAACAATTATGGGTTATGATGGTATATTTAGCTGTTGCAGGTCCTTGCAGGTCCTGACCTGTCTGTATGTATGTATATACGTACGTACGTATGTATGTATGTATGCATGTATGTATGTATGTATGTATGTATGTATGTATGTGTGTATATATGCATGTTTGTATGTATGTATGTATGAATGTATATACTTATGTATACATGTATATGTATATATGTATTTATGTAGTCTTCTATTCCGTTGCCATTACTTTTCCCATTTCCCATTTCCTATTTGTTCTTTCTCTGACAGCCAATTGTTTCCAAACAAATGTAGAAATGAAAATATATACTCGCGTGTTTGGGGAAAATTGGGGTAAATTGAAATCAAAAGATTTGTGAACGTATATATATATAAAACGTATCAGCAGATATAGAAAAAAAACTGGGTCTTTTTTTTCTTTGATCGCTATTATATGATCATACGAGGTCGTATCGGTAGCAAATATATATGTACTTTTAGCATACTAACAGAGCAGTTAGCCGTGTTAAAGATGTATGAAAGGACGGAGTGTGCAGTGAATAGGAACCAACGATATTGGTGTCCAACTTAAATCTGCTACATCTACCATCAGTATTGAGCACTGAATACCAATTCTGCCATAGCTGAAGTTGTATTCAGTTTCAGAAGTAATATTCAGTAGTCTTCAGATTGACGTTTAATAAGGTAATATAAAGTATATTTATTAATATTCTTTAACATATATTACATATATATATATATATATGTGTGTGTGTGTGTGTATGTATGTGTGTGTGTGCGTGCGTATGTATATATGTATATATATATATATATATATAACTACATATAAAACCTACACACATGCGTGGGCTTACGCTTAGATTCATAAAACAAGATGGAATGAAGTGTGACCTTTCCACCTCTTGGCAGCATTACAATAGCGAGTTTATGTGTATATATATATATATATATTATATATATATATATATATATATTATATATATATAAAAAATATATATTATATATATATATATGTGTGTATGTACTAATATATATATAATATATTTATATATATATATATATGCATATACATTTACGTATATATATAGTAATAATAATAATAATATAATAATAATAATAATAATAATAATATTGATAATGTGTGTGAGAGTGCCCGCCTGCGTGGGTGTGCGCGTACGTATTCATATACATACTTACTACATATATAAACTGTATTAACTACACAATTTCTTCGTAAAATTACTTGCAAACATTCACGCATACACATACACACACAGATTCCGTCATACTCAATGTAATATACACAGATACATACACTCATGTATATATAGGTATGTGTTTATGTGCGTGAAAGTATGTGAGTATGTGTGGGTGTGTGTGTGTTCGTGTGTTTGTGTGTATATGTAATGATACGATTATGATTTTTTTGCCACACTGATATATTTTGCTGCAAAAAAATGAAGGATGCTAACTACTTTTTGTGAGGTTCCTTGCGGCTAACCATGATTTGCGTTACATCCCTTCATATATTCATTGTGTTACAACTATAACAAATATCTTTTGGCGTGTTTTTTATTTCATTTTATATATATATTTTTCATCACAACCATTATCTTCAAGCTGCTGCTTGTACCTATCATCAAGAGCAAATGGAACCATTCCATTAGATACTCAAATCGCAGTTATGGGTTTTTACAGAATCATTTCTTCCCTTTTTTTTTATTATTTTATTCCTAAGCTTTCTCTGCTGGTACGTTGCAATTTTACACTTCTTAATACATATGAAACCACGTAAATATAATAGATGTTCCATTTTGCCGCGTTTAGTTAATATTAGTTGTTTATATGTTTATTTTCAGAAACGTTCAATAAGTGTGCTAGTCCAGTACTTTTAGGAAAATGCAATTTTTAGCTGCGGTCTCTGAGTGTATTCCGGGTGTTTTGTTGTTTACTTATATATGGAGAATCGTAAACATTCCGTCAGTACGTTTACATACACGTATGCATACACGTACATGAAATATGATAGGTAGTAATATATGTTTAAGTACGTTAATGCATACACTTTCGAAAATTCCGAATACAAATCGAAAGAGCCTTCAAAGAATATATTAACATCAAATATTTGCTGCGGTTTGTAGTATTACTTTCGACTGTTCAGTAATCCACACATTAATCTTGATATACATATCTGTAGCTAACAGTTTCTGCGAATTTACATCATTAAAATCCAATCGGATCTCAATCGATTATAATTATTATCTGTAGATTATAATTATTATCTTTGAAACTTGCTGTTTTAATCTTTGGACAGCAAATAATTATTATTGCCACCAAAACAGGCCTTTTATTCCTCAAGTAACCTACTGGTCTGAACATTTATATATCTAATATGCCGTTCTAATTTTATAAATAGCTTGTCTATTAACTTTATCTTTAAGATGTAAATATATATTTACTATGTAGCAAAAATCTTTTCTGTCCGTTCAATCTCAAGTCTGGGATGTGTCGACAGCCGAGTGGATGCGAAGGAGGATTCAAAGTTCAGAGGTATTTAATAGCAGATGATCGAACTTTAAACGTATCGAACTGTAGTGCAGGTTGAGTGTACAGTCAAGTTGCGGTTACGTAATGACGAAGAAATGAGACTTCTCTTACAGGAGAAGCAAAAAGTATTTAACATTTTGCAAATTGCAAAATGTCAATGAACAGGACAGTGTCTGGGATAATTATGGCGGCATCTGTCTGTAAGCTGTTGCTGGAAAAATCCTTTGTAGGGTCATGCTCGACAGATTGCTTCTGCACATTGCTGATGAGGTTCTACCAGAATAGCAATGTAGGTTTAGGGATAGTAGGAGTACTATGGATAAGATATTTTCAGCTAAACAGTTGCTAGAGAAGTGCATCGAACAGGATATGAACTAATATCGGGTTTCATTGATTTGATGAAAGCGTTTCATTCCGTCAATAGAGGGGCCCTTTGGGAGATCCTGAAAAAACTAGGGTGACCTGAAAAATTTGTGAAAAAGCTTAGACAGTTGGTGATTGGGAGAGGGAAACGCAAGACCAGATGCAGGGAGAAAGACAGTGCGTAGTGGTTGTCTGGGGTTTGACAGGGAGAGAGTGAAATATGAGAGAATTTGGAGGAGGCTCAGAAGGAGCAAACCTGTGGAGAGTGAGAGAGTGTTGCTTTATGTTTGTGTGGTTTATGAGAGGAGGTGTTTGAGTCGTGCAGGTCTGTTCGGCCATCAAATATCTCGTATGAATCTACCCATGACAAACAGTGATGTGGTTATTGCAATTCGCAACAGAACGTGTAAAAGGCGCAAGGATGTGCCTCTCATTTGGAGATCCGAAAAGACATGTTAAGAGAGTACATACGGTAGCACCTGTTTCTCCTGCCAACCAGCACAGCTGCGCCGTATGTGACAGAATGTGTAAAACTTTGGCTGGGCTTAAAAAGTCATATACGGGCACAACACGGCATCAGTAATGAATCATTTCAGTAAGTCTTCGCGTTTCTCGTGTAATGTAGCGAGGGTGTAGCTATGATATATATATATATATATATATAGTGAAAAGTTTCAAGCAAAGAAGTTCCACATGGTGAAATGTACTAAAAAGTAAGATGCTCAGACATTCTGTTGGAAAAATATAGATATGTATATATAAGTATACTTATATGTCCTAAACTATTTACTTAGTCTACCGGATTCAATTATCCTAATCATGATAATGATAATGATATAAGTTCATGTTACCATAATGATTTTCATTACAGTAGTTGGCAAGGTATTTCATACATTGAAATGGAAAATTATGACATCTTTAAATTATAATGTTATCCCGTGCTATCTAATTACAATTAGCATAAGCAAAACAGATCGATTATATAAGTATTATATCTCAACAAAAACATATTTATATACATTTTTCCGACTGAAAATTTTTTTGAATTTTTATATTTCATATTTGTATATTTTTGGTATGTGAGTGTGTGTGTATGTGTGTGTGTGTGTGTGTGTGTGTGTGTGTGTGCTTGTCTCTCTCTCTCTCTCCCTCTATCTCTCTCTTTCTCTCTCTCTCTCTCTCTCTCTCTCTCTTTTTCTCTCTCTCTCTGTAAAAATACATATTTTAACTGAAAGTTACTAAACATTACCCCAGACTAACCTAATTTCTGTTTTAATTATAATTAATATTATTCTTCGAATGAACGGAGTAACATAGGCAGAACGTTGAACCATCAGAGTCGTATCACCTTGACATTTCCGATTCCGACGTGTCACAACTCTTCATTTCCATGCTTTCCTTCTTTAATTGCCTACCGCTGTGCGTTGAAAAGAAACACTCCTTTGGTTTGCCAAAATTAGACAGGTTGTTTAATCGTGAATGTTATAGTGATGTTGATCAACAGATGTCGACGCAGAGCGAATAAAACTAAATTAATGAGAGAAATACGTACAAAATCTAATTATTTCCTTAAAGAAAAGTAATCACGTCCCATCCATTAGTAATTATCTCCACGCTGATCACGAGCATTCACTTCATATTCTCATTTCAGTAACATCGAATGAAGTCAGATGGAAGCAGTGAATCTTATTTTACTTTAGTAAGAAATGCCCGTGTAGAAATGTCATGCAGATAACGCTTTATTGTTCGACAAATTCTACCAAAACATTCTGTATAAAGAATTTCCAAATGTACAGCAATTTATTTACTAATACAACTTCGAAGAATCTATGCTCCGAAGAATCTATTCAATACTTAATTTCACCGTCCGTATGTTTAGTGTAATGAATCATTAAATACATAAAGCAGTAGTGTTAATTGTATATCATCGTGTTCGTTGTCATTATTATTGTTGTGTCATTGTACGTTTTGCTACTGGACAGTTCTTGCTGATAAGCAATATGAATGAATATACGGGGTGTAGTGAATGATGTCAAATGAACCAGTTATGGCTATGAAAGTTAATATTACACATGATATTGCCAAATCGATTTTGTCAGCAATGATTATAAATGAACCTCGAGGAGTGAGTGGTGTAAATATTTTATAGCATCTTGATATATAAAATTCAGCTATACTCAATTTATTTATTTCATTTTTCTATCACTAGTTTCATGTCAGGAAATGGTAATTCATGCATGTGTTTTCAATATTAACCGCGGAAATTCTTGGTGGAATTGTGGACTTAAAGGGAGAAGAAATACACAGGAGCACGTCGAATGGACCGTTATAAAAACCAGAGCTGAAGACACCTCAGAAAGGGAGAAACGCCACGCCAAAATGGTAGAAGAGTAGAGACCGAAACCGGACGTGGTTCCTCCTGATGATGCCTTGAGCTAACTGGATCTTATAAAGGGGCTGTTGTGGTAGCAGACCACGAAACACGGTTGTAATTCCTCATGCGTGGTCAGATTAATTGTGTTCCGATTTAATATCACCACCTGACACGTAGATATTTTTGCGGGGAAACTTCGTTGCAAGCAATTGAAGAAGGACTCCAGTCAGCATTTATTGAGAAATAGCGTTTATATTCACACCAATCTCTGCAAAACAGGACGCTGTGTCTCCTGCAAGCATAAATTCATAAAAAGGAATACACTTCATCTAAGTATACGAAGAGGGTATAAAAACGTTTCCGGACTATTTCTATAGTCATATTTGCGTTTTTTGTGATTACGTGTATGCTGTAGTCTGCGATCTTTCATGGACAGGTACAAAGAGCCAACGTGAAACTTTGAGTTAAACTTGAGAAGTCTGCTACAGAGACATTTCGTATGTTTTGGAAAACTTTCGTTAACGATGCCAAGCCTCGTACGCAATGTTTCATGTGGCACGGGCTCTTCAAGAGTGGAAGAACTTCCTTTGAAGTCGAAGAGTGATCTGGAAGACTTGCCACAAACGTCTCCTCGGGAAATGTGATATTGTGCATCAAGACTTCATCGCCTAAGGCAAGACTGTAAAACGAAAGTTTTACTGCGAAGTTTTGAAGCCTCTGAGGGAGGCCATTTAGCGAAAGCGACCGGATCTGTTCTTGCCAAAAACAACATGCTATCTCTTCCACACCTACCCTGTTCTCCAGATTCACCTCCTCCGGACTTACGAAATAACGCCAAGCATTCTGCCTGGCGTGCTAACGACTGTGCCAGCTTGCCGCCTTAATAAATAAATAACAGCAGATGACTAATGTTTCATTCACAACAGGTGTTTCCAATGACCTTTAATTTAATCTTATTAGTCTATTATTACATTTATATTTTGTATTATCATAATACATATTATTAACACCATATTTACCTAAATAAAACGTATACTAATTCTTAATGTTAGGTTTATTATTATAAAAATATAGGAATCATTTATATTATAATCTTTTATATTTTAATCATATTTAGAATTATTAAAGAATTTAATATTATTAATATATCCCGCCTCTTGCAAGGCTTCATTATAATAAGGTGCGTAGGTTTGGAAAATCTCAAAAGTAGAAGACAGCAACAATATTCTTTTACCTATATTATTTATCAATGATTTCTTAATTGAGGGTGGATGATTACTATTAGCATTAATATATCTAAGGTTTTTTTATTAATTTTATGTAATGTTTGGGTTTAACCTGGTTCTAAATTAAAATTAGCATCTAAATAATGAACATTATAGTTCTCATTATATATTGTAAATATCAATCCATATATTTTAAAAGGAAACGCGCGTAGTCTTTTTACTACTATTTACTATTCATTGTACTCTATTGATTTTTAGAATAAGATTTTTTAAATAGTATTTTTCTATATGGTGTGAATAACATCTTTCTTTATTGAAACGTTTAACAGAAGTTTTTTCTGTAAATTATATATATATATATATATATATATATATATATATATATATATATATATATATATATATCACGTATATACATATGCACACACAGACGGATACACACGCTCACACACACACATACTTATAACGCATCACATACAAACATTTGCACAAATTCTATGTTAAA
The DNA here is from genome assembly GCF_006345805.1 of Octopus sinensis. Taxonomy (NCBI): domain Eukaryota; kingdom Metazoa; phylum Mollusca; class Cephalopoda; order Octopoda; family Octopodidae; genus Octopus; species Octopus sinensis. Next base: position 200,412,217 of record NC_042998.1, on the reverse strand, counting down.
GAAACTCTGTGTTAGGCGCGCAATAGAGTAAATCAAACTAGTTGTTGATTTTGGTTAGCACCAAGTTTTCCCTGTAGAATCAGACATTAATATCCAGTATTATTTTGCATCTTATTTTCTTGATATACAGTGTATCAATGACCATACTCTTCAAATTCTTGGAAATTTTAATTTTACAATTTGATTCTGAGACACCAATATCATATTCTTTGCAGAAATTTAAAAATTCCATGATAATTGAGCATCAGTAGCATTACAGCTACGAAACGCTGCCCTTATTTTTTGTGAATTTATAAAGGCATTGAACAAATAATCGTCCACATATTTCATTTTCTACATATTGTTTAATGTATCATATTCTACACGAGATGAATGGTTTATTTCTTTTGATATTTGAAGCATATTACCTCTGTATAATTCTGCGTCAGCAATATATATTTGCATTATCAAACTGGACTTGCCTTCAGATCTAACGTTTGTTATATAATTATCATCCAGTTGTCCTTGAAATTGAAAACTGTTTAAAGATATACATAAATAACAGCATACGTTGGCCTTATATAATACACCTTAAATAATACAGCTGAATCAGGTTGTTGCTCTACACCTGATGATGCTGAACTTTTTATGATACTACTTGAAGATGATGTTGATTAAGTGCTGAGAGCGCTTTTTTTTATTTCTTTTATTTTTGGTCTCAAATCTTATGTCATTTCAAGTGACAAAGGCTAGTAATTTCAAACACTATAAGAATATAACCAGCTGAAATGAATGCAATCTGCATTATTTGATTGAGGCGTTTTATGTTTAGCCTCCATTATTCTTACACAGAAAAATGTCAATAACTCGAGAAAATCACAACGTTCAAAGGATTCCCTGTATCTTACATGCATTGCAATTACACTCAAATAGACTATTAGCCTAGATCAGACCCTTTACTGAATAAAGGTTCACGGAAGTAAAAAAAAAATGTATATATGCAAAGTGGCCATCATTACTAAAGCAAGAATATATGAGCACAGTAGTGGTTGAAAGAAAGATAGCTATAAGCTGAACTTCAAGAAATTGGCTTCAGACCTACATGATAGGACGATAATGCTAAGCTTAACGACTATAATACAATAACTTACATTGAAGGATTTCGACATTCTCTCACATGTTCTGGTTTCTTCGAATGAAATTGAGGTTCATCTACGACAAATGGTGAAATGAAATTTCATATACTTATTCGATTCATTGTGTTTATGTATTTGTGAATTATTTTCCTTGCAATTTGCCGTTTTATGTGAAAGCTATACAAATGAAATTGGTTCCATATAAATTTGGTAAATGTAGATTGGAAACAATTTCATGTCTTTCATTGAGGAAAATTGAAATTGTTATTATTATCAATGTATAATATTGATGGAATGAAGTATTTGATATAGGAGGCTAAGACATTATTTTGATAAATTACCAAATCAGATGATTTGGACATTTATCAATGATAAACATTGGCTTGCTAAATGAAAAGATGGTAGTTTCGAACGAAAGCATCAGACTGGCAAGTAAAGACATCGATCTGTGAGCGCAATGAATGGGATAAATGAAAATGAAAAAGATAGTAAAGAGGTAAATAGATAAAATAAGTCGTGATATATGGCAGTATCGAACCAAAAAACGTATGAATCAGCTGTTCCTAAAAGACTGAAAGTGTATAATAAATTTAGGCATTCAACTACTCACCGAGGACACAAGTATGATAGAAGAAAGAATCTTTCGGTTGTACAGACATTTTCTTTAAAGCATAAGGGATTCGACATGTCTATCGAAGAACTTTCTATAGATTATGCATTTATATTCATACCCGTTGACTTTAACGGCACAAGTAGCGACAAAGTTTAAGCAGACACACGCATAGACATCGCAGGATATATACATTAATAAATTTGAGTCTCTATTTTCCTTCTTTCACTCTCTGTTCCTATATATATATATATATATATATATATATATACTAAGCAATAAGGGTTCAGCAACGAATTGCCTTACCACATACCGAATTTAGAAATAGCAGTCAAAGGGTTATAGCTATTTCTTCATTATTACGGATAACTATATATATATATATATATATACCTTATTTTAAGCAGCATAAAATTCAACAAAACAGATTTTGTTGAATTTTATGCTGCTTAAAATAAAGCATATTACTCTACCACTGGTATTGAGTACTCTTTTTTCCACCTTGTTTCACATTATGTGTTTACTCCGATATATATATATATATAATATATATATATATATATATATATATATTATATATATATATATGTGTGTGTGTGTGTTGTGTGTGTGTGTGTGTGTTTGTTTGTTTACGTGTGTATGTATGTAACACACAAGCATGTAATGCGAATATTTATGATCTTTTGACCTAATGAACACATATTATAAGAGGTTCAGTTGTGCAAGGGACGAAATATCTCCTGAAGAAAACGATAATGCAGGACTTTGATCAATTGTTTCATCGGTCCCGTCGTGAATAGTTGGCAGCTCATTTTCTGTATATATATATATATATGATGTTTTTAGGCAGTTGTGTTCTTGTGAAGTAGTGATACACCAGAAGTATTGTTTTAATAGAGATCAATGACTCTGTACCTATATATATATATATATAATATATATATATATATTATATATATATATAATATATATATATGAAAATATTATTATTCTAAGTCTCTGTAAAGGAGACTACGTCAGCGGTACTGGATATTAATAGTTAACACCAAGCTAATATGGTAGTCCATAAATGTAGGACGAATGCTACCGTTGATTAGCTCCAAGAGGCCATTGCCTCTTGCTAGCTACGTGACACATGAACCTTTGTCCATAATAACCTTCGAACATGAGAGGTCAGCCGTTTCTCCTTGCTGGTCAGGCATTTGCAGATTAGTTTCTGGATATTTGCCCTTTATCAATGCAGAGCAGCCGAACCCAGACATAGTGTGCAAATACAAGTAGCATTTTTCTTGTTTCTGCCTGTCTCTGTTTCTCTTGTTCACTCTTGTGTGTTCGAGGTCGTCGTGAATTCTTGGTAGGGAAGAAAAAGAAAAAAGGAAGAAGAAATAGAAGGGAGAATAATAATAATAATAATAATAATAATAATAATAATAATAATAATAATAATAATAATAATAATAATAATAATAATAATAATAATAATAATAATAAACAATAATAAAAATAATAATAATAAGAAGAAGAAGAAGAAGAAGAAGAAGAAGAAGAAGAAGAAGAAGAAGAAGAAAAAGAAGAAGAGGAAGAAGAAGAAGAAAGAGAAGGGAGAATAAGAAGGAATGTAGGTAGTATGAAAGTAGTAAGGTGTTAAATAGTCAACTGACGTCGATGCTTTGATCTTTTTTACTCACGTGAAATAAGATATACCTAAGAGAAACAACTTTGAACGTACCTAAAGCATTAGCTTTATATCTAAAGTTATTTCTTTATACAGAATTCGGTCTACACGTTGATCTGCGCTAGTAGCTCGCCCGATCAAATTAACTAACGGAGTATAGGCGCAAAGCAGTGTTTAGGTATGAGTAGAATTTAGGTTAGTTGAAATATGTTTTGTTACATATTTCAACTGCAGTTACCATCGAGAAAATATCTCTCTTGTGGTTCAAGTGTGAAAACACTTAGTTCGTTGCAGCATTAAAACCATACTGAGAAAATATCAAGTGGTTCTCAACCATTCTTTATTTATGCACCCCGCTAATTACTATTTTATCCTATTTTATACATAGCCATTCTATGTTTAAAAACGAGTTCTGTAAATAATTATTTTAAAATTTATAATTTGCATTTTACACGTTAACCTCTGGAGGGTGAACTATTTAAAATGTTAAAGAAAGAATCCTAGATGTTTGTTGTAATCCATAAAATACATACATCTAAAGCATAATGTCTTCCGGTGCCCTTAGAATATTATTGTGGGTGCCCTATTTATTATTTTGTAGCATTGACTCACAAAGCTGATATGGACTCTCAGAGCCATATGGATCCCAGTTGAGAACAATTCATCTAAAACTGTCCCATTCATCTATTTATACAAATAATGAATGGCCTTCCGTAAACCACATCCCATTTTATATTGCAAAAGCTTCTTGTAGAGATGGCACACGATTTGTAATTCGGACATTACTCATGGGATGACCGGATATATATATATTTTTTACCGTGTATATGTATCTGTTCTTAGACATCAGCCATGCTAAGGCAGCGCCTTCATGTACTTTTAGTGGAATTAATCAACCACTGGTACTTAATCAATTGATTTCTTTCGCCAAACCCTTTAAGCTGTAAGGACGTAAACACCAATACGAGCTGTCAAGCGGTCGTGGAGTAAATACACAGACACAAAGACACACACCACACACACACACTCATATATATATATATATATATATATATATATATATATATATATATATATGTATATATAATATATGTATATGTATATGTATATATATATACATATATATATATATATATATATGTATATTTACATGTGTTGTATATATAATATAATATATAATATAATATATAATGCATGATGGACTAACCAAATCCAAATCCATATGTATATATGTATGCATATATGTATGTGTGTTTATTTATATATGTGTATACATATATGTGTGTGTATATATATACGTGTGTTTGTGTAAATATGTATTGATACGGAAAATGGAGAGTGTAAACACAGAATATCGATTTGTTTACATCATAGCAATCAATTTCTTGTCGCCTATGTACGTTTCAATTCCTACCTTCATTCATATTTTACAAGGAAATTGCATTGGGAATTCGAAAGGTAAATTTTCTTCAGGGACAAAATCTGACATATATTCATTTGCATCTTAAAGTTGTAGAGTTCCTTAAAGATTGAAATAGCAGCGTGTGTATATATGTATGCCAGCATGTGTGTCTTTGGATTTCATTCGAAATGTAGCTTTAGGTTAAGCTACGACTTTAGGTTTACTTTTCTCATATAAAAAAAAAAAGACTCCACCGGTTACGACGACGAGGGTCCCAGCTGATACGATCAACGGAACAGCTTGCTCGTGAAATTAACGTGCAAATGGCTGAGTATTCCACAGACACGTGTACCCTTAACGTAGTTCTCGGGGATAATCAGCGTGACACAGAGAGTGACAAGGCTGACCCTTTGAAATACAAGTACAACTCATTTTTGCCAGCTGAGTAGACTGGAGCAACGTGAAAATAAAGTGTCTTGCTCAAGGACACAACGCGTCGCCGGGAATCGAACTCACAACCTTACGATCATGAGCCGAATGCCCTAACCACTAAGCCACGCGCCCTCACTAAACTTTTCTCATATAGTATGATTCATAATACCATTATCAAAGCACATTATAACAAATATAGTGAAGTTATTTTATAAAGCTGTCTCTAAACATCTTTCAAAAGAGTACAACTATCACAAAATAATACATAAAGTAGGGCGCTTCAAAAACATTCCAAATTATGTCAGCACATAATGCTAAAAACATAAACGATTTCCAGGGTAATAAGAGTAGGGAAAATACCAACGATTTACTTCATTGCCAAAATGTCGAGGATCATAACCAAGGTGTGAAATACACAACAATAGTATTGCTTTTAAATTCATAATACGATTTTAATTGTAATATAACAATAAAGGTGAGAAATTGAAACATGCACAGGTAATCTGTAATTGAATATTAAATAAATGAATTGATTTCTTCAGTGTTTACGCTCTCCATTTTCTTTATATTATATTATGAAAATTATGTTCGTCTATATCGGATAAATTATTACTTCTATAACCGGAACTTCATAAGTGTTGTGCACTGATGTCGAATAAGAACCATCAATAAACAATTAATATTAAAACAAATTAACACATGCCAGGAAGTAAATCGATATGGAGTTAAATCGGTGCACACTTCGATAAAGTACATCCCTGTTGAAGGAACAACGTCATTCCACTCGAAACCTCATAAACACTGGGTATATATATATATATATTTATAAATATATATATATATATATATATTATATATATATATATAGAGAGAGAGAGAGAGAGAGAGAGAGAGATAGATAGATAGATAGATAGATAGATAGATAGATAGATAGATAGATAGATAGATAGATAGATAGATAGAATAGATAGATAGATATACTATTAAACACCATTTCTAAAATTTCTTAAGTCGAAAGGATAATTGGCGGTTAAGTCAAAACTAAATTTGTATTTAAATATTCATTCACATCCTCATTTGGGATTCCTAATCGCACATACAAATACAGCCTGACCAGTAATATAATTTATTTAAAAAGTGTTAGATAGACACATATATAGGACTTCAGAGAGAGAATGTCAGGCTTTTAATATTACATATATTAGCGCCTACTTAATAGATATTTTTTAGTATTGATTCAAATAGGCATGACTGCAAGAACAAAGACAATAATATTAAATTGATGACTAAGAGAAAATCTCTGTCCTTCTAACGTCTTTTGGTGGGTTAATGTCAGCTACTGACGAGTACAACTTTGACTATTACTATTATTTATTTATGAATATCTGAAACTTTTGTATCAAACAAAATGTATGGCAACATGAAAAGTGAAAAATATAATCCGTTTTAACATCTAATCTCCTCCATTGCATAAATATGAACGAATCTGTTGAACTGCGATTGATACTTGAAATCATATACAGATTATTTCTATACAAGGTTCCATAACCTATACGAAATCCCACAAGTAAATTCAAAAGTAAAATACGAAGAAAAGAGATTAGAAATATTTTGGAAATAATTCCAGTTAAAGGACGAACTCACATCCATCCGATAAGAAATACACATAAATATGCACCTGTCTATGTTTTGGCAAAGAGTAGTCACACTCGACTTAAAGACTTAGGTAAAAAAAAAAAATGTCTAAAGTTGACTGAATTTGAAAAATAAGTGGGTAAAGAAAAAAATGATTTTGTATTTCTAGATAAAAAGAAACATTTGCAGGCGAAATATTATATACTTAGGGTAAAACTTGCAAAACCTGAGGATCACCAAATATAGACAAGTGGAATTGCGATATAAAAATAAAATTGATATGAGCAAAGAATACGGAATAAAACGTAATGAAAAACATTTTATATCACTTACTAGGTGAAATAATAAAAGACTATGTACAAATATTTACACTCAATACATATCTATATATATATATATATATATATATATATATTATATATATATGTGGGCGAAATGCTTAGTGGTATTTCGTCTCTCGTTACGTTCTGAGTTCAAATTCAGCCGATGTCTACTTTGCCTTTCATCCTTTCGGGGTCAATAAATAAAGTGCCAGTTTCGCACCGGGGTCGATGTAATCGACTTAATCCCTTTGCCTGTCCTTGTTTACGCATTGTGGGCAGTAAAGAAATGTATATGAATATATATATATATGAATTAATAGGAAAAACAGTGAAGATTACGTTTCCTAGCGGTTGTGTAGCAGGTAACGTAGATTATGAGGCTTGTAAAGTCCAAAATTAAACTTAAGTGAAATATGTTTCAGGGATTATCAATATCTTACTGAGTATTGTAAAAAAAAAAACTGATATCATATTTGGCGGTTAAGAAGTTGTAGGAAAAAATGCGAAAATGAAGTGTTATAAGATTTGTATCGCTGAGTTTATACGTAATAATTTCCCTATTTTTCCTAACGTCAAAGTTGTTGGACCTACGCGACTAATGTAATCAATGGGTTAATGCTCCTTCTGCGTTGGAGTAAACAGAAGTGAAAAGGAATAGCATTGACGGAGAGAGATTACTAGAAGGCCAAACTTCTGGCGGGAAAGAATAGCATGGGCTTTATAATATGAAGTCATTGGTGCATACTAACTATATGTGGTGACTGGAGGAGGATAAACGAATGAATTACATTCTTCTGAGTAGATATACCATATGGCCAACTACATTTGAAGAGCAGATGCCCATCTAATAAGGAAGGGATGTATTGTTTTCTGCTAGTATATTATCAAGGAGAGAAAATCATTCATATTACATTTTACATGTGAAAATTGACAAATATATCGAAAGAAAATTAAACAAATGTAAATATACCATAACAAATTACGATCCGTACAAAAATTGAGCGGATATGAGTATTTTCTTCTCATACAAAAAATAACGCATTTCAAGCAGTCTTATTGTCCATAGGAATGGTATTTCTTTATTGCAAAGAGGTTTGTTTAAACTGCTGTTATCTATTGGGAAGAAAAAAAACAAAAACATCAAGGTCTGTTCTAATATAAAATGGCGACCATTGTTAAAATGGAAATTGGATGTGTCTTTCAGCCAATAAGTTCCGTTTCCGGTCCAAAAACACTGTCACAAAACTTCTGTTTCCAATCCAGAAATGTAATCAAGGAAATTGCAAAAGAAAATTAAGTAAAGATAGATAACGAAACTGTATTTGTCAAGAAGATGAAGTTGAATAAAAGTTTAATGAATAAAGGGAAGAGATTCTCATAAGATAAAGAGCTTCTTCTTCCACTCTGATGGTCTCTCCTTCCTTCTCTTTCTCACTCACTGTCTCCCTCCCTCTCCCTACCCCTCCCTCTCCCCCTCTCTCTAACTTTCTCTCTCTCCCTCTTCCTGTCTTCCTCTCCCTCTCTATATATGTATTATATGTGTATGTATATGTATATACGCACATACGCACACAGACACATGCACACATATGGTTATTCATACACACAAACGCATACACCGCATACAAACATATGCAAGTATATATATATATATATATACATATATACACTTGTGTGTGTGTATGTGTATGTGTGCGTGTATGTATGTGTGTGTGAAATTGAAGAGAGAGAAGGAAGATGGAAAGAGATATATAAGTAGTCAAAGAAAGAATTTGAATGTAGAGAACTGATGTGGCCTGTAGACGGATGCGAGGCATTCACGAAGGCTACGCGATATTTTGGAGAGAAATAAATACCGAGAGAAGGTACGGAACTAGAGAGAAATAGAAGGGGGGAGGCAGAGGCGGACGAAGCAGTGTAAGAACTATAAAATTTCCATAAATAGCGAAACATAGGAAATTGACTGTCACATTAATGGGGATACAGCTGCTTTTAGTTGGGCTCATGTGTGTGTATGTGTACGTGTGTCAGTGAGCGAGCGCGTGTGTGTGTGGTGTGAGCGCGTGTGTAAGATTCTGAGTGTGTGTATGTGTGGGTCTGTGTATGTGTGTGTGTGTGTGTGTCTGAGTGTTTTTGTGTAAGCGTTTGTATATCCGTGACCGAGAAGCAGGAAAAAAGAATTGCTGATGTCGAAACGAAATAATATACGCTAAAACAAATACAGTTTATAAAATGTCAAAAGAAATAGAATAGGACAATCAGGGTGTGTGTGTGTGTGTGTGTGTGTGTGTGTGTGTGTTTGTGAGTAACTGTATGTGTTTGTGAGTTTGTTTGTGTGTATGTGTGTGGGTTTCTCCGTGTGTGTGTGTTTGCGTCAGATAGAGAGAGAGGGGGAAATTAAATGCGTCGAGACAACTCAGAAAGATCATAGAGGATTTGATAGTTTATAACTTAAATACTGAATTTTAGTTTCGACTTGTTTGCACATCCGTATATTCAACATAAAACATTTAATTGTGCATTGTGGCGGTGAGTGATATATGCCACCGTGCTTGTTATGCCATTAAATATATATATATATGTATGTGTGTGTGTGTGTATACATATATATATGTGTTATAGTTCTATATTTAAGAGATGAGTAACTATGTATATTATTTACATTATTTACATATTTACATTATTTAAATTTAACGGTTTATTTGACCTCATCATGTTTGTTCTTGACTCAACGTTTCGGTTGATATACCCTTCAGACTTCATCACGTGTCTTGGGGTAATTTCGAACATGAGTTCTCATTCCCAAGGTATTTTTCGATGTTGTTGTTGTTGTTGTTGTTGTTGTTATTATTATTATTATTATTATTATTATTATTATTATTATTATTGTTGTTGTTGTTATTGTTGTTATTGTTATTGTTATTATTATTATTATTATTATTATTATTATTATTATTATTATTGTTGTTGTTATTAATATTATTATTGTTGTTATTATTATTGTTATTATTATTATTATTATTGTTGTTGTTATTATAACTCAGGTCTGCCTGGAATCGAACTCGGAATCTTAGGGTTAGTAGCCCGCGCTCTTAACCACTACGCCATACACCCGTGGGCATGGACATATGGCGTAGTGGTTAAGAGCGCGGGCTACTAACCCCAAGATTCCGTGTTCGATTTCAGGCAGACCTGAGTAATAATAACAACAATGATAACAATAACAATAATAATAACAATAATATTAATAATAATAATAATAATAATAATAATAATAATAATAACAACAACAACAACAACAACAACAGCAACAACATAAATATCGAAAAATACCTTGGGAATGAGAACTCATGTTCGAAATTACCGCAAGACACGTGATGAAGTCTGAAGGGTATATCAACCGAACTGTTGAGTTAAGAACAAAGAAGATGAGTTCAAATATCCGTCAAATATAAATGTAAATAATGTAAATTATGTATATGTATATATATATATATATAGTAGTTGAATGAATTATCCTAGTATGGATAATTCGGTTAACCGATACCCGGTAGCAAATTTACGTCAGACAGCACGGTTGAAGCTACATGCCAAGGGCAGAAATCACGTGCTTTCGTGTGGAAATTTGTGTGTTTTTTTACTATAGATAAATGAAAGAATGGAGTTGAACGACGATTTCAAAAATTCCTTTATTCTCGACATATGTTTCGAAGACTGCATATTCTTAATTCCGAAGGAATAATGGGTGCATTATGCCGTCTTCTCATCAGGAAAGACAAGGAACTTATGTCAGCATCATGACGAACAAAAACTTGAGAATAAAGGAATTTTGTTAAATCGTCGTTCGACTCCATCCTTTCATTTATCTCTCTCTCTCTTTCTCTCTCTCTCTCTCCTCTCTCTCTCCTCTCTCTCTCTATATATATATATATATATATATATATATATATATATATATATAATATATGTGTGTGTGTGTGTGGTGTGTGTATGTGTGTGTGTGTATGTATGTATACATACATGCATGTGTATATGTGTGTCTGTGTGTGTGTTACGATGAAGAACACACCAATCTGTTTAAGATATTTGATTTTTTATTTTTATTTTTACCGTTAATAAAAATATTTTCGTTACTACCAACTACAAACACCGAGATAGTACGAATGTTCGAAACTTATTGCTCTTATACTAGCTTCATTCTCGTGAGTTTCGTCATGTTAGCTAGTCATGGTTCGTTGCTGTTGCCAACGTCCATTGGTTTTGTATTTTGCTACTTTTGTATTATGGTTTTGTGTTCTGCAAGCGATCTGGTCTGCTACTGGTTCACTTCTACTGTCTGCTGACTGCTGTCTGCTCTCGACTCTGTTCGTTTGCTCTCTTTTCTGTAGTGGATATATAGTGATGGTCTTGAAAGGTCAAATGTTTTGATGGCGTTAGTAATTTTTTAGCGAATCACGATCCTGTACTTTAGTTGCATATTTTTGCATCGGATAAAATGATGTGGATCTAATTTCTTCTATGTTTTCCAATTACTAAATGTCCCTGCTACATATACGGACATATTTACACACGCACGCACACACATACACACACACACACACACACACACACACACACACACACACACACACGAATTTCTGACTTGGGCGAGAAGGGTCAGTCTTAGGGGTACGGTTCTAATATGTCGTTTTCGTCAGGAAACGATGCTGGAGATATTTGATACCAATCATCTAATACATCTGTGAAACATCTTCCTCAGTGCTACTCATGTTCATGTCATACGATGGATTTGAGTAGTGCTTGAGTTTTTCCTTTGTCTTGTAAACTAAAACAAAAGATGGTATGAGACCCGTTGAAGGATATTCTCGAGTTTTCCAGCTATGCATTCTTGGCCATGCATTCTTGGCATGTGACGTGTATGCTGACGTGTGATGTCTAGCTGTGTATGGATGAGATACAGATAAGGTTAGTTACGGAGATATAAAGGGTGATCTTAAGAGCATGAACGAGATTGCTTTATTTTTTTATATATTGAGGTAAGTAGGATACTGATGCACCGAAGTTAGTAAAGTGTTGTTGGATAACATGTAACCAAGGACAATAGTGAAATCGAATGTGGCTGCGGTAGCAAGAAGTCCGTCAATATATACCGTGATGGTGCATGTCAGATAGGAAGCTCGCAATCTAAAATATGTGAAATAGGAGGAAATCGTGAGCCAATTTTTAAAATATTTTTTCAATGCACGGTTGAAGTCTTTAACCAAAGGGTTTCAATTTGATCAAAGATGTTCCAGGACTGTTAATGTTTTTCTCCAGTGATTATAGATATCGAAGATTGCTCCAGTGTGTGTTTGTTTTAAGATATCAGGAAATGTGTTTAGGCACGTTTGGCTATCATTTCTTATTTGAGTGTTGACGAAGTTCTTTTCATGTCTCGGGAATCTACTTGCATATATATAAATATATATATATATATATATAAATATTATATATAATATATATATATAGAGAGAGAGAGAGAGAGAGAGAGAGAGATAGAGAGATAGATAGATAGATAGATAGGATAGATAGATAGATAGATAGATAGATAGATAGATAGATAGATATCGGCGCAGGAGTGGCTGTGTGGTAAGTAGCTTGCTACTACACATGCGCAGTTAGTCGGTTGCTTCCTGTTGAGCTAGTGGACGTGAGTAACAACTCTGTCCAACTAAAGAAAAAAGACCAAAAACGGAAAGTTGTCGAGGTAGTGATTTTGTTTATTGTGAGTTGGGCATAATTTATTGCGTGCCAATTATTATTTCAGTAGGTTGTGTCCAACTCTGAGACAATTTCGCCTGCGCTAGGCGGCTGCCGTTTTTGTGTTCATTGAAAAAAAAAAAAAAAAAAAAGAAAAAACAGTGGAGGGGCGTATACTCAGAATTCAATACAGTTACTGTTAAAATTACCGTTGGCGGTAGCCAGCGCTGTGTTTGAGTTTGCTGAATTTATTCCCTTGTAAGAGTACTTCGCAAGAAAAGTATAAAAATAAGCCACTATTGGATTACCTTTCGGACCCATTTTTGTGGAGGTTGTGTTGCAGTTGCGGCGTTCCAGGTTCAACCCAGGCCGGGAGTACCGCAAGGCCAGAATATTTTTGCTGTGTTTTTTCTGTTTATTAACTTTCTTTTGAACTTCATTTAGCCCCCCCCCCTTTTGTTTTTTCCTTATTGCGACTTTCCGTTAATTTCTTCCCTTCTGTTGTGCTTTCTCCTTTTTGTTTTTTCAAAAATCTATAAAATTTTATTTGGACTTTTGAACTTTTTCTTCCTGCTTTTGAGTTTAATTTGAATATATTTTTAAAAAAACATGGCAATGAAAAATAACAAATTTTTGGAGTGGGAAATCATACCACCCAAAAAGTGGTTAAAAGACCGTGAAGATAGGACGGTGGTGTTGAGAACCTACTCCAAGGCACTTGACACCATCGCCCTATTCGAAAAGACGGCAATTGAGGAGGAGTTGGAAGAGTATTTGCCAACAATTAAATTCATTTCCAGGGGTGTCAAATATGCAACGGTGTGGTTGCTATTTGACACCCCTGAAGAGGCTTGCAAATTTGCTAGCAAACCCTTGGAGGGTAAGGAAATCTTATTCCTGCCCACGTACAAAAAAAAAAATTGATGAAAGCTTGGATCTGCGGACTGCCACCCGACATAGAACCCGAGTGGATAGAGGAGACTATCCGCCGGGGTCTGGGACAGCGAAACTAAGCTCCTCAATGTAAAAGTTCTTCCTGCGGCTGCTTGGGTTGGTCGAAAGCAATTTTGACCCTGTGGACCCATCAGCCAATCTGGTTCTTCCAGATTTTTTAAAATGGCCGGTGCAGGTACCCGGTGATGCTTGAGGGTCGCCCCCCCCCCAGTGTCATCGGTGCTTGGAGTCCGGCCACATAAAGAAGAACTGTCCTCGGAACAAAATAGGATCCCGGAACAGTTAAGTAAAACCCCTCTAGAAGAGGGGACGATAACGGCCGAGAAAGCAGAGGACTCCTCAAACAGAGGCCGAAAGAGGAAGGTGAGCAACAATTGGTGCTCACCAAAGGATAATAGGATGAGGAGAGGAAGGCGAATCTTCCAGCCACGGAGGAGACGCACCCTCCCTCAGTTGAAAAGGGAAAAAAAAAAAAAAAGAGGAAGAAAAACGGGACATTACCGGCTGTCAGTGTAGCACCGGAATGTCGCGGAACTACGTCGGTTGGGGTTGTGCCACCGACAGAGAAGGAATACCGTTGGCGGAAACTGTGCCGCCACGAAAAATGTATTGGTCCTCTTCTATAGAGGAGGAGAAATTGAAAAAGTGATGGAAGAGCACTACAAGGGAGCACCTTTAGCCTTCACACAGGACCCCGAATGGCCTCCGCAGGTAGCTGTGGAGGCCGTGGCGTTCGACGTGACGCTAGGGCTAAAGGAGCCCAATGAAGATTATAACTTGGTCCCGGGCGACGCGAACTCGGAATTTGACTACGTTCTGAGGGAGGCGTGGTTGATGGTGGAGGGCGCGGGCACAAGCTATTTCGAGGACGATATGTATTATTAGTAATGGACTTAAGTCCAAAAATTGAAAAACTGTAAGAGGATTAATACCTCGTGTTGTATTAATAATGGGCTGTTAAGCCCAAAAATTGGAAAAATTGTAAGAGGTTTAATACATCGTTTTGTGTTTATCTTTTTAAAAAAGAACAATGTTTTAGAGAAACAAAAGTCGGCGGGCGCTTTCTGTCTTCTCCCATCCTTATCATCTTTCTTTCATTATCATTCACCTCATTAATGTCCTCGTCCAGCCCGCAAAACTAACTTAATCTGTGTACTGCCTTTATGGCAAATGTTTTGAAATAAAGTAGCTTGCTAACCAACCACATGGTTCCGGGTTCAGTCCCACTGCGTGGCATCTTGGGCAAGTGTCTTTTGCTATAGCCCCGGGCCAACCGATGCTGGTGTGTTTACGTCCCCGTCACTTAGCGGTTCGACAAAAAGAGATCGATAGAATAAGTACTAGGCTTACAAAGAATAAGTCCTGGGGTCGATTTGCTCGACTAAAGGTGGTGCTCCAGCATGGCCGCAATCAACTGGCTGAAATAAATAAAAGAGTAAAAGAGTAAAAAGATATATATATATATATATATATATATATATATATATATATATATATATATATGTCTGTATATATTTATGTATGTATGTATATAAAATGGCGGTGCCCCAGCATGGCCACAGCTCATAAGCTGAAACTAGAATCAATCAATCAATCATACACTGGTAGAAATATCGGCGTTGCCCGGGTTAAAAAAAATAATGAAATTTAAAAACGCCGTCTAGATTACGCAGCATGGAACATAGACGTTAAGTGAAATGTGAAAAGAAAGTTTTCAATTCATATATGTATATCAAGTAAATACACGTTTGTGTAACTTATTTCGTAACAAAAAATCAGGTGCAGATTATATACAATGAAAGGCTATGCGTAGAATACACACACAGACACACACACACACTCACGCGCGCGCACACACACAAACGGACAGCGAACATACTACGTTATTGTTTCACTTTTATACGCACTTTTATAATTCGCGCCTGTCAGTCGAAAAGTGAAAGTGTAATGGTAATACTTTAACACTTAATGGTTTTGCACTTCTGTTTATCACATGCACCTTCTATTCATGTAAGTGCTTCTTAATATACTGTGTCTTCTGGCTTGCCATGCTATAACTGAGAATGTAGAGGTTCTTTTCATCTCCAACTCTAGAACATCCAACATACAGCTGACCATGTGAAAAGCAAGTTTGAAAAAGTTTAAGTCCCACCACCTTTCGAGATTGACCTTGTACTTTGTTGATAGACATTGCAAAGCTAAGTTTGACTGGGAACTGCAGTCTCTTGAACTGAAAGGAGAGATCATTTGAGTAGTGAGGTATCCTCACCCATCATGTTGCCTGTAATTATTGTTGCTTCCAACACTTGGGGCATGGCTGTTTTAACCACCAACCTTGTTCCATTGCAGAGTCTGGGTGTATCAAGTTTTCTTGATAGCATTATGGGAACACCTGTTTTCATGATCAAAATTTTTGGTGAAGATCTTGGTGTTCTTGATTAGGAACAGAGTCAATTCATCTGTAGGAACATTCAGGCCCTGGAAGCTGAGACAACAAATTTAGATTCAGCTTGAATCGTTCTTTCACATAGCCACTTGTGACTTTTATAGTTTGTGGAAATGTTTGGAAACACCTTGCAGTTCAGGTCTTCAAGGGAGGCAGTCATATTGCCTATCATATTGGTGCAGACTATCTTCTGTATCTTGTGGAAGCTTTCCATTTCCAATATCGAGTAAATTGTTGGGGACCTGTGCGGCTAACAGGTCACCATTAATGTGAACCCTCATGTTGGTTGTCAAAGAAAGCTGCTTGACATTTTGCTAGGAATGAGGACTTAATGCAAACTCTCAGCTCATCTACCCTTGTTCCTCTGATAATGTCAGGCAGCGTTTGCCTTAAGTCACAAGCCATGAGGAAGTGACACCACCCATGTTGTTTCTGAAGTATTGTAGTGTCGTATCAAGCGCTTCAAATGCTGCCTTACGGAACATTGTTTCCTCATCCCAGACTATGAGTTGGCATCGGTAAGGAGCTTTGCTAACACTGCATTATTGGATATGTTGCATAAAGGAGATTCATTTAGATGAGGGTCAGAGGCAGCTTGAATGTTTAATGAGCTGTTTCTCCACCTCTCTGGAGTGTGGGTGCAATCTCAGAGGAATCAAAAAGCCAGAGCAATCTTCTTCTCTCTCACTTTGTCAGTCTAGAATATTTCAATTATTAATGTGTAACATTTACTGAAAAAAAATGTTAGTATTACAATCTATAGCAAGTATACAGCTTCGACTACTGAGATTTTGCTATCACAGCTTCCAAGTAGATAGTTTCTCATTATCGTGTTGGTATTAGAACTGCGAAGATTTATGCCTTTTTTTACAGCTATTGTTGCTGAACATCTTTTTATTATTATTATTATTGTTATTATTATTATTATTATTATTATTATTATTATTATTATTATTATTATTATTATTGTTATTATTATTATTATTATTATTATTATTATTATTATTATTATTATTATCATCGTTGTCAGATAGAATTCTGCGGTTTCTCAAAGGACACATTCTCATATTGTTTCCGTTCTTATTATTCCACCCTGCAGCTAGCGTCTTCATAATTGCGTATAAAATAAAACGATTGGCCATTTTAGAAAACTTAACAATGTGTTTGATTCAAATCAGACATGATTCAGATAATTCGTAACATAAGAATACTCAATCGTGTTCATTAGATGACGTATTATATAAAAACAAATTGTCATGCAACTGTGAATTCTAATTAACACATTTCTTTTCAAATGAAATTTTCTACATATTTTCTTACGTTTATAATTCTATATTGTTCTTTATTAACAATTTACATATCATTCACACATTAGAAAAACTTATCAGTTTGCCGATTGATTGGTTGAAAACTAATACGCACTTGCATGCCCATACGTACATGCATGCGCGTGTGTGTTTGTGCGTTGCGTGTGTGTATGTGGCTGTATTCTTGTGTGCGTTCGTGTATATGTGTGTTAGAGACATTGAGTTAAGATGCAGGCATGCATAAATGTAATACTTAAATACACATACATACAAATATGTTTATATATATATATATATATATATATATATACATATATATATATATATATATATATATATATATATATATATTATATATATATATATATATATATATATTATATATATATATAAACATACAGGAGTTGTGATGTGCAAACCCCAGCCTCAGGAAGTCGTCAAAACCACGGTAGTGCTGCAGCATGACTTCAGGTGCTTGCCTGAAATGAATAAAAGAATAAAAGATTCTTATCTTAACAGATATATTTACCAAAATTATATTAAAAATATCTAGAAATACTGAAGATTAAATTAATTTAATAAAATCGTCATTGGCTTCGACCACAACCTCTAGACGACTTGGAATCACTTGTAACACTTCTTGATGGCCTCTATGTTTACGATGGCCAATGCTTCAAATATCCTTGCCTACAGTTCATACATAATTATCAAGGGGTCTGCAATGTGGAGGGAGTTAGGTGGCCAGATGTTAGGAGTGATGTGGACGCAGAAATTGTCTCATTAACATGGCTGGGTTTTCCTTCTTTTGTGGCATGGTGCAGAGAACTTTTGCTAGACATAGGGTCTTCCAGCAGCCACCCACTTCACCCAGGGCAGCTCTATCTCTTTCAGAGACTTGATATAGTCTTCCGAGTTGAGTCTGAGGCCGGGAGGGAAGTCGAATGGAAGCATAACGTCTCCATCACTAGTGGTTATATCAAACACCACGTTGTTAACTGGATGTTTGATTTTATCATTCTCGCTACAAGTTTTGGAGATACGGCAAGTCAACGGTTGCTTTCTGTGTTTACCATCTCAGTCTTAGCAGAATTATTTCTCATGTGAGAAGAGCCAAAGCATGTTCGGTTGGAAGGGTTGCTTGTGTTTGTTCAAAAGCTTCGTAGCGCGGTCTTTCCAGTTGTTCATGCTAGCTTGGGAGAAAAATTGGCCTTTATCCATCTTCTATAAGAAATACAGAATGTTGTCATATACTACTTCCTGATAAGAAACTCAGACACTCCCATGTCGCTGGTGACGGACCCGATGGACTTAAAGGGCTAGTTTTCAATCCCGGCGCTAATGCCAAGCAGTACAGGAAGTCGTTTCCAAATCTCTGGCTGAGTGAATTACATCATGCTGCTGCTTTTCTCACAGACGGTGCTCAACGTACCCTACGAGAAATGCGCATGCACGAAATTGATGTTATAAAATGGCGACAATTTACACATTATTCATGTACATACACACACACAGATATATATATGTATGTATATATATGTATATATATATGTACATATATATATGCATATACATACATACGTATATATATATATATATATCATCTTCCAAGTGAATTTTATCTTAATAATTCTGTTGCGCACTCTACTATCATTCTAGTTTTCCGTTTTTCTTTCTTTCTCTATCTTATTCTTTTACCTACTCTTCTCCCATTATTCTGTCCTATTACTCTTTCGTTGTGTCTCTCTTCCTTTCTCCCCTTCTCCGCTTCCTGTCTTTTTTTCACTTATCTTATCTCCAATTTTCCTCTCCCTTTCAGCGTTCTCTGTCTGTCACTCTCTCTCTCTTACTCTTCCCCCATTTCTCACGTGGATCCCATATGACCATCGGACATCTAAATTGTGTTTCATTATTTCTCTCCGTTATAGCTCGATCACGGAAGACGTGTTCTTGTCTGTCTCCTGTCCAAGCTTGATTTACGCGTTCGCCACCCCAACCTCATTTGAGATTAGCAGTTCATCCTCCTTGTTTTCATTGTCCTGTTTGTGTTTCCAATTTTCACCTTTCGAAAAATCCCAAATTTTATTTGATTTCCTTTGCGGGAGAAACTGTTGTATTGAATGCATATCTTCTTGTTAAATGCTCGAAATACGAAAGTAGAAAAACAGCCATCAACTGATAAAGGTTTGAATTATTTGTTGTTTGTCTTGTTTTCCATTTGTGTCTTTCGTTGTTCTCAAAATTAGTAGTCGTACTTCGTATTTTTTGTTGTACACATTTCGTGACGTCCTGTGCTTACATATGCATATGTATATATATATATATATATATACGTATAGATGTAAGTATGTACATATTCGTATGTACATATATGAATGCATATATATATATATGTACGTATAGATGTAACTATGTACATATACGTATACAAGTATGTACAAATACATAAACTAAGATGCATTTGAATACAGTTATTGAATATTTCATTAGGGTTAGTAATCGATACGAAAAGGAATCACATCTTAATGGATTGATTTATCATTCATAGGAAAAACAATATTCCATATACATATGTAACAGTTTTTTAATATTAAATATTAATATACATATGCGCACAAAACAAAATGAATGTCAATACTCAATCAATCCCTTGAGATGTGATTTCTTTTTATATCGATTTATATCTCTGATGAAATCGGTCCAGAATCCAGAAGTGTGTGTATATATATATATATATAATATATATATATATATATATGTGTGTGTGTGTGTGTGTGTGTGTGTGTTTGTGCGCGCGTGCGTGTATGTGTGTGTGTTTATGTGTGTATATATATATATATATATATTATATATATATATATCATCTTCCAAGTGAATTTTATCTTAATAATTCTGTGCGCACTCTACTATCATTCTAGTTTTCCGTTTTTCTTTCTTTCTCTATCTTATTCTTTTACCTACTCTTCTCCCATTATTCTGTCCTATTACTCTTTCGTTGTGTCTCTCTTCCTTTCTCCCCTTCTCCGCTTCCTGTCTTTTTTTCACTTATCTTATCTCCAATTTTCCTCTCCCTTTCAGCGTTCTCTGTCTGTCACTCTCTCTCTTACTCTTCCCCCATTTCTCACGTGGATCCCATATGACCATCGGACATCTAAATTGTGTTTCATTATTTCTCTCCGTTATAGCTCGATCACGGAAGACGTGTTCTTGTCTGTCTCCTGTCCAAGCTTGATTTACGCGTTCGCCACCCCAACTTCATTTGAGATTAGCAGTTCATCCTCCTTGTTTTCATTGTCCTGTTTGTGTTTCCAATTTTCACCTTTCGAAAAATCCCAAATTTTATTTGATTTCCTTTGCGGGAGAAACTGTTGTATTGAATGCATATCTTCTTGTTAAATGCTCGAAATACGAAAGTAGAAAAACAGCCATCAACTGATAAAGGTTTGAATTATTTGTTGTTTGTCTTGTTTTCCATTTGTGTCTTTCGTTGTTCTCAAAATTAGTACTCGTACTTCGTATTTTTTGTTGTACACATTTCGTGACGTCCTGTGCTTACATATGCATATGTATATATATATATATATACGTATAGATGTAAGTATGTACATATTCGTATGTACATATATGAATGCATATATATATATATGTACGTATAGATGTAACTATGTACATATACGTATACAAGTATGTACAAATACATAAACTAAGATGCATTTGAATACAGTTAATTGAATATTTCATTAGGGTTAGTAATCGATACGAAAAGGAATCACATCTTAATGGATTGATTTATCATTCATAGGAAAAACAATATTCCATATACATATGTAACAGTTTTTTAATATTAAATATTAATATACATATGCGCACAAAACAAAATGAATGCCAATACTCAATCGATCCCTTGAGATGTGATTTCTTTTTATATCGATTTATATCTCTGATGAAACATTTGCAAATCGGTCCAGAATCCAGAAGTGTGTGTATATATATATATTATATATATATATATATGTGTGTGTGTGTGTGTGTGTTTGTGCGCGCGCGTGCGTGTATGTGTGTGTGTTTATGTGTGTATATATATATATATATATATTTATATATATGTATGTATGTATATTTATTCTCAGTCTTATGGCTAAGAGCCAGGTCTAGTATCTATTGTTAAGAGTTTAACATATATATATATATATATATATAATCTAAATAATATATATATAATATATATATATATATATATATATATGCATATATGTGTGTATGTGTATTTGTGTGGGTACCTCTGTCTACTTGTGTGTGCATGTTTGTGTGTCTGTGTATGGGTTTATATGACTATGTATGTATGTCTGTTATGTATAGATGAGTGACTCCATATTTCCTTTTGTGAAGTGTAGTATCAAGTGTGAAGTGAAGTGTAATATATATATATATATATATGTATAACCTAGATAACATAGATTGGTTTGGGCCATTATCAAACGACCACCAACCCACGTCTTCACTCTGTTCAATCTGATAAGAAACTAACAAATACGCATGCGCCTAAACAAGTTACTTACCACACAGCCACTCTTACGCCTAGCTACTTACTTCACAGCTGGAAACATTTTATATAATTATATTTCCAAAGGTTTTAAAATAAGTTTATCTGTTATAGAATTTTGTTGTGTCCTGTTATAGAATTAATTATTTTATTGTTTACCTTTGGTCCCTGGGTTTCAGTCAATAGAAAATGTGTGCCTCTTTCTCTGATGAAATCTGAATATAATTATGGTTTTATTTTTGAGCGGTTTTATCATGGCCACCTTAACATTTTGCTGGGATGAACCTTTATGAGTTTGCTATTCAATATAAAATCACTACTTTTTTAGGGTTTAAATTGGTTTATATATCCTTCTTCTTATACTTGGTCCTTAAATCACTTTCTAAATTTTGCTAAATTTGGATATGTATTGCCCCCGCGAACCCTTAATGCCCATTTAGATCTCATCGTGACATCCTTTACTTTCTATTTGAGGACACTTTTAAGTAATAATAATATAATAGTTTGTTACCCCGACCCTCCCGCTTTCTGGAGATATACCATTATCTGAATGACCCCTTCTGAAACATGTTCCTTTATGTAGTCATAGGGAATTTATAACCAAAAGAAAATAGGGGTAGGGAAGAATATCTGATATTAATTAATTTATCACCAGCAATTTATATCAATCCCAAGTGGATGTAGAATACTAACTGCATTGGATCATTTGATTGCGATAAGGAGAAAGACAAATGTAGTTACATTACCATCTTTTGACCTCCTTTGTTATTCTCTTCTGCCACTCTAAATTATAGTTCGAGTATTTTCTCCCTAGGTTCATTATGCTACAATAATAGCTACAAGCATGTAATTCTTTTATTCTCTAGTTCTGATAAAAAGTTTGATAAAACATCTATAATGTATCCTCTATATTGAAAACCTATATGGTCTTATGCACCCGAAGTAGGCGGTGTATTTCAAACAGATGTAATGCTTGCATTGATCGATTAAATGGAACCGTCTGAAACGCCCGTAATGCACTAATGCCAGCTCCCTTCTCCCACTATTCTATCCTTTTACTGTGTCGTTTTCTCTCTTCTATTCTTTTATCTCCTCTTCTATTCTATCATTTTCTTCTTTCGTTTTCTCCCTACCTTTCTCTTGTTCGTTTGCTTCCTCTTCTCCCACTATTCTATCCTTCAATACTTTCGTTTTTTTCTCTTCCTTCCTTTTATCTCCACTTCGCCCTATCTCTCTTTTTTCTCTCTTATCCTGTCTCCAAATCTTTTCTTTTCCCCGACTGTTTGTCGCTCTCTCTCCCTCACTCTTCTTCCTTTCCTCACGTGGCCTCCACGTGACCACCGGCTATAACACTACAGGGAAGAGGTATTGTTCGCTGTCCCTTGTCCAAGCCTGTTTCTTCGCGTTCGTCACCACAACTTCGTTTAGGCTTAGCAGCCCTTCCTGTTTATTTTCACTCCCCTGTTCTGTTACCATCTCGACCTTCCGCAAGTTCACAAATTTTATTTAATTTGTTTTGCGAGAGTAACTGTTTTATCGAAGGCGTATCTTATCGTGTATTGTTCGAAATACGGACTAGAAAAATAGCCGACAACTGATGAAGGGTCGTTCGTTGTCTTGCTTACCTTGTTTTCCATTTGCTTCTTTCGTTGTTTGCTCCTCCACTCAAAAGCCCTTATTTCATGTCCTCGTACTTCGTATTAATTGTTGTTTATGTTTTGTGACGTCCTTTGCCCACATATGCATCTATCTATCTATCTATCTATCTATCTATCTATCTATCTATCTATCTATCTATATATATATATATAATATATATATATATATATTACGTAAACACGTATGTATGTATGTATATGTATATATATATATACGTAAACACGTATGTATGTATGTATATGTGTATATATATATATATATATATATATATATGTGTGTGTGTGTGTGTTAATTAAATATGAGGGTAGAAATTGATACCAATCAATTAACATCAATTTAAACCAGTGGTTTAGTGTATTCAATAAAAAATGCCACAGACTACGCTGAGTAGTTACAAATATTTCCATTTAGTCAGTCTTAATAACGAAATCCTGATACGTAGGCAATCGTTGTATTTTGTATATTTTCATTTTTGTATATATTTCATTTGTCTTGTTTCTTTTAACATTCTGGCGTTTGCGGAGATTTCTTCCTTGAGAACACAGTCTTCGAGGAAAGGCGATTTGACGCCTATCTCTAGCATATAGAAATCCACTTTGGTGGTCATTCCTCTTATTAATTACGGAGATGTACTCGCATAGCAAGTGATTTGATCTGAGATCGTGTGCTGGAACGAAAACAATTGCAGCGTGGAAGGTGTTTGTAAGCCAGCACGGATTTTTGTCAGTGAAAAAGTCGCGGATTTTATCGACGAAAATATTTTGACAAATTAAACTTAAATGTTGAAGTGAATCGAACGGCTTTTGTGTGTTTCTTAAATGGCTTACAAACACCTTCCACACTGCAATTGTGCTCTTATTAATTGTAATATATATATATGCTTGCATAGCTCTATGTAATCAAACATACCCACACCACACCCACCTTTTAATTGTATATAACACAGTATGCAAACATTTTGTTTCCTTACCTATCTATAATCCTGCGAGTTAAATTGACAATTGCATTTCATTTATAGTTTTTGATATAAAGTTCTGTATATGTACCAAAAATTCGAAATCATCGGTCATATAGTAATGAATAATAGAATTACTATAAAGTCTGTTTTAAGGATAGAATATGCGTTTCTTCTTAAAGTTATATGAGTTTCCTTTTCTACTGAGAATTCCTCATGGGCAGTATAAGCTGTTCGGAAAGGCAGATCATGTGTAATATTAACCTGAGTGTCATTTCTACTTATACTGGTTTTCAAATGTGTTTTTTTGTTTTGTTTTCTTTAGTTTTGTTTCGTTTTGTTTTGTTTTTTGCGCCGGAGTGTGTAGAAATATATAGATGACTTGAAATTATGCAATGTAAGATGAATACGTATACATATATTTATACATGTATGTATGTTGTGCGTGTGTGAGGAGTGGGGTATAATTGTATGTGTGTGGGTGTGTGAGTGTTTGAGGAATGAGGGGTGTGGATATATATGTGTGCGTGTGCGTGTGTGTGCCTAAGAGAATGAAAACGTAGAATATATTTAACTTTTCTGAAGTAGATTTCTTAATTTTCACCACATATCTTAATAGCTGTAGCATTAATTATTGTTTTGGGTAGTAAGTGCAGTGGACTAAATTGCATTCATGGAGACAGGTGTGTGTGTATGTGTGCGTGTGTGTGTGCGTGTATGCGTGTAGGTATGTCAGTATGTATGTATGTATGTATGTGTGTATCAATCTATACATATGGAGATTGACTGAGAGACAGACAGATATGTTTCTTTATTACCCACACAGGGCTGCACACAGACAGGACAAAATTACATGGTAGAGCTTTTCTTTTGGGGGTAAAAGAAGGGAGTTTGGTTTTCGATCAAAAGGGATCGTAAATGGAAAGATAGATAGATAGATAGACAGATAGATAGATACACAGACAGACAGACAGACAGACAGATAGATAGATAGATAGATAGATAGATAGATAGATAGATAGATAGATAGATAGATAGATAGATAGATAGATAGACAGAGAGATAGATACACGGACAGAGAGACAGACAGACAAGTAGATAGATAGATAGATAGATAGATAGATAGATAGATAGATAGATAGATAGATAGATAGATAGATAGATAGATAGATAAATAGATAGACAACGTATTAAACTGAAATAACAGGCAAAATAGAGAGACCGAAGAACATAAAAAAACAGGAAATTTTTTCCATATCAAAGTCGAAAATACGTAAAAGACTGAGTTGAAAATATATTTAGAGCATGATTTCGGTTCATAGAGTCTTGGGAAATTCGGAGCAAATCAGCCAGAAATAGAATACAAAACAAAACACTCGCCTGTTCAGTATAACGATACAATCGGGAGATTATTCCATTTTTAACGTGTGTGTATTTACATTGGTAGCAAAACGTTATCTGTAAAATATATAAGATTAAAACGTGATGCTGATAATTACTTTATCTAATAATTCAAGTCAATATAGTAAACAAACACAAGCGTAAGGTAGATGTATGAATTGAAGTAGTGTCTGCAAGATATTATGCCATAAATATTATAAAATGTTGTTTACAACCTTGTTCTCGACAAAGTTGATAAGCAAAATTTCAAAACAGGAAACTAAATAGAAATATTACTGTCCTATGTATATCATAAATGCTAAGAAAAACACAAGACTCAATTGGATACAGAAACCATACACCATAATGAATATCCTAGTCATTTTGATTCATATTCGTTTCAACCATGTGGTTGTGGTCACGCTGTAGCACCACTGGAAAATGCCATACGTGAACCGAGCAATATTTTCATTCGTACACACACAAACATACACACACACAGATACACGCTTGAGCGCACACACACATAGAGATACACATGCAAATATTCACACATATATAAAAGTACAAATATAAATATTTATAAAATCATTCAACTAATCTTTGCTCACCGGATCCGCAATGACATGAGTAAAAAAGTATTAATGCATAAGTAGCCAGCCACTCTTCAATCCGATTGATTGGAACTTTGGACCGATTCATATATACATATATTGTAGATATATGAGTCATTTCAATCTCTGAGCTCAGATTGGTTCATCCTGGTGAGCAGAAATTCAAATAAGGTTAAGTAAACTTTTCAGTAGCATTTAATGATTCTGTGAAACATGTATATATCAAAATAAAACTGTAGAATTTTAATATTCTGCTGGTGACAACTAACTTTTGACATACAGTCATAATCATATAATACACATGGAAGCATGCGCGTACATACATGTGCACATACACAGACACACATATAAGTATATATATATATATATGTATAGACATATACATGTATATGTATGTATGTATAACACTAATTATATCATGAGCTTATATATTCATATACATTTCATTTGTTAAAAATCACAGCACATTACGATACAAGGAAAGTTGGTTGCGTAACCAGAACGGATCAGCCAGAGGAACATTGTATACAACGATGATACAGAGATCAAAGCGATCGCATATATATGTATATATATATATATATATATATTATATATATATGTGTGTGAAATAGAAAGATGAATAATCTTGTAGTAGATTAATCAAGAGTTTAACCGATGCCTTGGTAGCAAAAATCACAGCAGTAAACAACACGGTTGGAGGTACAACCATATGGTGTTGCAACCGTGCGTTGGTGCGGATAATTGAAATTAAAATATTATTGGTGAATTGAAGAAATGGAGCTGAACGCAGATTGAACAGAAATCGTTTTATTTCATTCTACACGTGTTTCGAAAAGCACAATTTACCAAAATCCGATTGAATAATGGGACCATATTGTGTCTTTCTCTTCAGGAAGAAATAGGAAATCCGTTGGAAAAAACAAAAACAGAACAGAGGCGGAGCAAAACAAATCGAACTAGGCTCCTAAGAGCCCATGGCGAAACCCAACGGATTTCCTATTTCTTCCTGAAGAGAAAGACACAATATGGTCCCATTATTCAATCGGATTTTGGTAAATTGTGCCTTTCGAAACACGTGTAGAATGAAATAAAACGATTTCTGTTCAATCTGCGTTCAGCTCCACTTCTTCAATTCACCAATAATATATATATATATGTATATATCACGTGATCACGTGACCGACTAGGATATCAGATGTTGCTACGCATCGCTGGTCACAATGCGCTTCGCATTGTTTTACCCATCAAGTGACGCCACCCCGCTGGCTGAGCGAACAGGCCAATATATGTATGTATATATATATATATATATATATATATATATATATACTTTATAAAAATAGGGTAAAGTAGAATAATTTACTTTACCACATACCGAGCTTTTTAGAAATAAAAGGCCAAAAATTTGGCTATTTCTTCTACTGCAAGAAAGGTCTCCCAGACAATGCATACTCAGAAATAATTCACATAGATATAAGGGAAAACCAACGAAATATCACATCCATATGAGATCACCCGAGGACAAGCCTGTTTCTGGATTAGTTAACTAAATGCCAACATTTCCTTCATCAGCTCAGAGATTTCTTCTGATTTGGCTTTGAAAGTACTAAAAATCAAACATACCCGTCCGATATTGGTAACACGGGACAAACCATGCCAGACCACCAGTACCAGCGAATCCAAAAATACAAATGAGATCTAGTATTCTCCCTGTCCACCCACGTATGTGGTAAAGTAAATTATTTTACTTTACCCTATTTTTATAAAGTAGCATTTCAAATATACCGTAAAAGGTCGTTTTACATACCGAACACTGCTCGGACAAATTAATTGATAATTAATTAATTTTATCCTTACTTATTGACTATATATATATATATATATATAAATATACGTGCATACATACATACATACATACAAACAAGACTAGGTATGACATAACAGTATTTCATCTAACTTTTACGTTTAATTTCAAATTCCACCCAGGCCTAATTTGCCTTTCATTCTTCATCCCGCCCCTCAAAATTGCAGGTCTTCAACCAAGATTGAAAATCAGTATTTAGCTTCTTGTCAGACATTAATCTAAAGCCTCTATAATATTCCTTCTGAAAGTTTCATTGGCTTCTTTCCTAAGAGTACAAAGTCTTCTCAATGGTATTCTCTTCAATCTATTTATTTATATACATCCTGTTTGCAACGAAATTTCTAGTTGCGTGTTATTTATAAAACGTTGCTTCGGGCTCATGCATGGCCTATTATTAGAGAGGTTTGTGGCCCGATATCGTTTTCTATGCTTTAGTCACATTGCTAGTATTTTTGACCAAAGCTCTTATGCCATAGCCTCGTATCAATCTAAGCCTATATAAGTGAAATTGCATCGAAAATGAGTACAAAGTTTAGACATATGAGTTAATGGATCGAATCTTGTAACACTGTCAATTTCTCTAAATGATTACGTTAAAGTTGTAAGTGGAAAGTTAACTCCATATTTCAGTGAGTAACACTTTCGGTTGACTGCACGACCGGAAATCTAATCTTTGAAATGCATATAAGATTCACTTCCTGATTTGCAAGTTGATGGTTTATTGTCTTTCTAGATTAATTGCCTCCATCACGCTTAGCACCGGACAGGAAATTTACAGAGAAAGAATTCCTTCATACTTTTCCTCTTTCAGTGAAGATTATATTTGATTTGACTGTTTCATATTTTATCTCAGCCTGCACTACTAGCTGTGATATGATTTATATACCTACTTATTATTATCTCTACTAGAGTCATAGGAAATCTATTCAGAATCCATGTGTAAGCATTTCTAGCAATTGTCTTCAGAGAAAACTTCTATGATTTTCTTAGTAATGATTTGTTTTTTGTTGCTGCTGATTTTATCAGTAATTGATCTTTTTAAGCAAAATGAATGCAGTATTTCGCAAAAAGAAGTAAAGGTGTTGTGTAGTTAAAGTAGAAATGTTACTTAACAGATTTTAAAAGCATCATTATTTTTTTTCAATTTTGAGGCTTAAATACTAGTAGAAATTTCCAGACTTTTGCAAATATTAAGCATTTCGTCTATCGCGTTTGTTCAATAGTTGTTCGTATTTTGAAGCCTTGGTTTAATATAATTAATCTCTGTCCGAGTGTTTTTACTTGCTGTTTTTAACTTTCTTGCATTCCTTTTAGCTATAGAGGCTACTGACTAGAATAATCAATTTGCCTTTTTGAGATAATTACGTTCGAATATGTTTTTGTTTTTTAAAATATATTTATATGACTCTATACCAAATTTGATTTTCAGTATTGTTGAGTATATCTTCAAGCTTCATCTTTGAAAACATATTCTTTTTATACATAGTCAGTTTTATCTATTTAATTCTTAATATATTTCTCTAAATATTATAATATCCAGCATTTCTAACGTAAGCGATATCCCCACTTCGATTATATATATATCATAAATAATATATATATATATATATGCATATATGCAGACGTACATGTACATACTAACGTCTATACGCATTTATATATATATATATATAATATATATATATATATATATATATATATGCATATGTGGGCACAGGACGTCACGAAACGTGTACAATAAAAAAATACGAAGTACGATTACATGGAATATGAACTTTTTTTTTCGAACAACGAAAGGCACAAATGGAAAACAAGACAAACAACATACAGACAACCCTTCATCAGTTGTTGTATGTTTTCTACTCTCGTATTTCGAGCATTTAACAACAATATACGCTTTCGACAAAACAGTTGTTCCCGCAAAACAAATTAAATAAAATTTGGGATTTTTCGGAGGGTCACAATTGGTAACTGTAACAGAACAGTGAAAACAAAGAGGAAGAGCTGCCAAGCCTAAACGAGGTTGCGGTGGCGAAAACGTAAATCAAGCTTGGACAGAAGACAAACAATATTTCATAACTTGCAGAAAAAAAAAGGAATTATTTTAATGAAATTTTCTACGAAAGTGTGTTATATCATTAGATTCCGAATATACAAAATTTTGTGGGGAATGTTTTAGGAGGGGTGGAATGGAGGATTTGGGAAAATTCACCGGAGTCTATTTCACGGAGTCCGTGTAAATATATGCAGAGGTTAATCGATACAATAGGATCTAATTTATGATTCGTACTTTATGGAATTGATCCCGAAAGTATTCTTCTCATTTGGGTTTGGAAAATTAGTCTACTAAAGCGTCAACTATATATTACTATTGACTATTTTATAGTAACGAACAACAAAGTGAACGCCATCGAGATCCGAACTAGGTTCCTATAGGAATACAATTTATTCATTGCTCACCGTTAGCATACCCATCAACTCTTCCACTCCACATATCTTCCTTACGATATTATGAGAATATAAATATTAACAATTATGCTAATAATTTTACATTTGCTTTGTCATCATTTTTCTTAATGCCATATTAATTCTTAATTTTAGTTGTACTTTATCAATGTCAAAAGTTCGAGTAATAATTAACTTGAACAAAAATAAAAGCGCAGAAAACGCATAGCCTCTCACCCCTAATGTAATTACACAACACAACCGTATTCATATTTGATGAATGAATTGGAACATGAAAAAAAAAAAAAAAAAGAAAATACTAAAATCGTGAACAAGTGACTATAATAGTCAAACGTGTATGTAGGAAAATATGGAAATTTACACGCATGTAAAGAAAGCGTATGACGAGGAAACAAGACACAGACATCATACACATCCACGAATGTTATGCACGGGTATTAATTTCAATTATAAAAGGAAGCACTCACATAGAAAAAACTTAATGAGTATACTGCAACACGGACACACTCCCTCCTAACACATGCATGCATACATACAACCACATGTACAGAGAAAGATGGATGGATTTCTGAATGGCTGGTTGGTTGGTTGGTTGGTAAGTGATATTACAGAGATAAGCAAGCTTCTATATCTCACGTTTGCAGTACAGAGCTTGAACTTTGCGATATGTTCATAGATTTCCTTTTCCGAGTTTTTTTTTCTAATGAGTATGTGTCTGTGTGTGTGTATGTGTGTGCGTTTGTCTGTGTGTCTGTGCGTGGGTGTGCGTTTATGTGCATGTGTGTGTGTGTGTGTGTGTGCATGTGTGCAGGTGTGTATGTGTAACAGAGGAATAGATTGGTTTTTGCAGGTTTAGGAGAATTGCTACTATGATGGATGGATAATTAGAGATAGATTTATAAAATACCTATTTGCTTATACACACCACACACACACACAAACACACACACACTACACACACCATACACACATATGTACAGGAGTATATATATGTACGTTTGTCACCTTGTATGATACATTCTTGTTTTAATATGCATTGGTATGAATGTAAGATTACAACTATATATATGTATATGCGACGAACTGGCAGAAACGTTAGCACGCCGGGCGAAATGCTTTGCAGTATTTCGTCTGCCGTTACGTTGTGAGTTCAAATTCCGCCGAGGTCGACTTAGCCTTTCATCCTTTCGGGGTCGATAAATTAAGCACCAGTTACGCACTGGGGTCGATGTAATCGATTTAATACCTATGTCTGTCCTTGTGGGTAATAAAGAAATATATATATATATATATGTGTATATAAATATGTATGCATGTACATCCCATTTTGCATGCATCAATGTATATATTATAACTTTATTGCCGATGAAAACATTATCAATGCATAAAAAATCACTTTGTATATATATTCTTCGAGTTCGAATGTGTAAAAGACTCCCTACATAATTCCTAAGACATATGAGAGTGATATGTTGAAACATGTGAAATCTAAAGACGATCAAAATCTATCACCTTTTGAATCGGACATACAGGGTAACAACCTTTCCGGATACAAAAAACTGGGACACTTTAGTATTCTGCCAATAAAATCGCCTTGAAATGCCATGTTATTCATTGCCTTCAAAATGATGAAAAGGCAGCTATCATTTGAGAGATTCGAACTCACATCTCAACAGTACCAGAGAAATAGTTCAAAACAATACATCCAATGCCTTAATGAGTCTACCACATATGCAGGCGCATGTCATCAACTACATATCAAACATATCACTTATGACTTTGTGTGGACATGTATTCATAAGCACACTGCGTTAGTTAGATAGTGTGTACATTTGTAATTGTATCGGTATGTGTTTTAGAGAGCGATAGACAGACAGACTGTTATAGAGTTGTTGCAACTATTTAAAATGAACATTTCGTTATACATTTTACTCTTTACTCTTTATTCTTTTACTCTTCTATTTGTTTCAGTCATTTGACTGTTGCCATGCTCGACCATGGCCTGTAGTCGAGCAAATCGACCCCATGACTTATTCTTTGTAAGCCTAGTATTTATTCTAAATTTCTCTTTTGCCGAACCCCTAAGTTAAACACAGACACACAAACATATATACACACACACATACATATGTACATATATACCACGGGTTTCCTTCAGTTTCCGTCTACCAAATCCACTCACAAGCATTGGTCGGCCCGAGGCTATAGTAGAAGTCACTTGCCCAAGGTGCCACGTAATGGGATTGAACTCGGAACCATGTGGTTCGTAAGCATACTGATAACAGTCACTTGCAACAATAATTATGCCCTCATATGTACCATATTAATTAATTGTTGGAGGTTAGCTAACAACCTTTTTTACATTAGGTTACATATATTTATCTTCCTAACATTGCCATTTTTGTTGCTTGTAACCTACTTGAAAACCTTAAACCTCTCACTCTCATTGACATCGGACGTAGAGGCTGCGTTGATGGAAAATTTGTATCGCAGAAATTAATGTACGCAAAATAAAGAATAAAATTCCGTTTTGCCATCTTAGAATATTTTATTCCAAACATTGGCAAAAGACATAAAATGCTTTGGTGCGGGACTTTAGTCAATTTCCGTGCAATCACAAAGAAAGTAAAATGATTTTTTATGCATTCAATAAAAATTAAATGCTTTCTCTGCATATAAATGATTACACACACACAGATGCATATGCACGCGCAGATACGCGGACAAATACACACACATACACACGCAAATATTTGAAAAAAGTGGGATAACTGCAGAATGGAAAAAAGGAGTAAAAGATTATCCATCAGCCAGAATCCCGTTTGTTTTTGGCAAACACTAATGCGTG
>NC_042998.1:200333250-200373250 GCF_006345805.1 Octopus sinensis | reverse complement strand
GTTACTCATATATTAGAAATCAAAAGAATTATCAATAAACGTGGCACTGAGTGACTATTAGATATTCTGAATGAGTGTCAGAAATGTAAACAAACAACAGGGCAAATGAATATATATGATTGCTGTTAAAGCCCTATAATCGTTGCTGAATAAAGCCTCATCCGTGGAGGGTCACCTTTTCCCTTCCTATCAAGGAAGATAAGTGAATATCGATGTGTGAGTATAGAGAAATGAGTCAGTTCGATCATCCAGCCTACCGATAAAAAGTTGCTTGTCTATGGGACCTACTTTCATAGCGATGTTACAAACACGTGCAGATAAACACGGGTATACATACACACACGCACACACACACACACACATATATGTAAACATATATATATATATGTATATTCTTTCTTTCTTTTTTTTTCTTTTACTTGTTTCAGTCATTTAACTGCGGCCATGCTGGAGCACCGCCTTTAGTCGAGCAAATCGACCCTGAGACTTATTCTTTGTAAGCCCAGTACTTATGTTATCGGGTCTTTTTGCCGAACCGCTGGGTGACGCGGACGTAAACACACCAGCATCGGTGTCAAGCAATGCTAGGGGGACAAACACAGACACACAAACACACACATATATACGACAGGTTTCTTTCAGTTTCCGTCTGCCAAATCCACTCACAAGTCATTGGTCGGTCCGGGGCTATAGCAGAAATCACTTGCCCAAGAAGCCACGCAGTGGGACTGAACACGGAACCATGTGGTTGGTTAGCAAGCTACTTACCACACACACCACACACACAAACATATATATATTTATTTATATATATATATATATATATATATATATATATATATATATATATATATATATATATATGTACATTTATAGAAATAAGGATAAGATCAATATTTAAATATCGATCTTATCAAGGGTCCTGCATGGGAATAAAAAATATCTCACTGTAACATTTATTTAAATTTATAATTTACGATATCTGAGAGATATCAACACGCTGAAAATAGCAGTCAAAACCTGATATATATATGCATATATACATACATGTATGCACATACGTACACATATATGTATATATACATGCATATATGGGTGCAGGGCATAAAAAAATGTTGTACATAATGAGAAACGAAAAAATAAAAGCATAAACATATAAACGAGACATGCAACATAAAGAATCTTGCCCTTCTTCAGTTGTCCCTGTTTCATCTCCTCGCGTTTGGAAGTATATATATATATATATATATATTATATAATATAGAGAGAGAGAGAGAAAGAGAAAGGAGAGTGAGAGAAATAAATAGGCAGTTAGATAGATAGATAGATAGATAGATAGATATATAGATAGATAGATAGGTAGGTAGCTAGGTAGGTAGTTAGGTAGGTAAGTAGATAGATAGATAGATAGATAGATAGATAGATAGATAGATAGATAGATATTACACGGGCAGATGTATTCATTACTTCCAAGACAGTATTGCAGCATTACTATTTAATATAGAATAATGAAACAAGAGACCGTACAGATGGAAAAGGACAAATTCATTTGCACAATTCTAGAGAAATGTTGCTTGAAAATTAGAAAGATGATTACTGTTCATCGATCAGGACTGACCTCATACTAAAGAGGTCTATAGTAGCAAGAAAGACAGCGGGGTAGGTTTAGCTAAAGCAAAGGACATCAAGAGAAAAGAAATGGGGATGTAAGAAGGAATAAAATCCCTTCCTTCTTTCTTCCTTTCCTGCGCGTCCAATATCACTATACATGTTCCACGTCCTCGCGTTGTTGTGTTTGTCCCCATGTTTCATGTGCTCGGATTTTAACTCTACACACACACACACACACAAACACACACACATATATCATATATGTAATATATAGGTGTATATATATATCTATATATATATATGATATATATAATATATATATATAATATATATATATATATATAAGTTACTGTGAGAGCCTGGGCTTCAGAGGTCCCGAAGGACCTGAGAGACATGCATGGGGTGGATGCAGATGTCTTTAAAATAAAGCTGGACCTCTTCCTGTCAGGTGTCCCAGATGAACCAACTTCACGGCAGCAGGTGTTGATGAGGGCAGCTGCATCAAACTCTCTCATGCACCAAATGTCAATTTCTAAAAAGCATGAGTGAAGTAAAATCATGTAGCAACACCGAATGGCGGTGCCCCAGCAAGGCCACAGCTCGTGAGCTGAAACTTGATAAAATAAAATTTATAAATGTTGAAAATAAGAATAAAATATATATATATATATGCATATGTGGGCACAGGATGTCACGAAACGTGTACAACAAAAAATACGAAGCACGATTCATGGTACATGAAGTGTTCTGTCGAACAACAAAAGACTCGAATGAAAGACAAATCAAACAACATAAAGAACGACAATTAATCAGTTCTTAGGTGTTTCACTAGTCTCGTATTTCGAGCATTTAACAACAATAAACGCTTTCGATAAAACAGTTACTCCCACAAAGCAAATTTAATATACTTTGGGATTTTGCGGAGGGTCAGAGTAGATACAACAAACTGGACAGTGAAAACAAACAGGAAGGGCCGCTATATACATAAATACATACGATATATATATATACATACGACGGGGTTCTTTTAGAATCCGTCTACCAAATCTACTCACAAGGCTTTCGTCGGCCAGAGATTATAGTAGAAGACACTCACCCAATGTGCCGCATAATGGGACTGAACCCGGAACTATGTTTTAGGGAAGCAAGCTACTTTATTTCAAAAAGTTTGGCCATAAAAAAACATGATATAGAGTAGCTTGCGGGCTGCACAGAAATATTGATGAGATGAATGATGAAATAAAATGATATTAATGGGAGGAGACTTTTTTGCTTCTCTAAAACATTATTTTTCTACACAAAAAACAAACCGAAGTATTGAACCTCTTACTTCCGTTTTTACCATTATTGGACTTAATAGTCCATTTACAAATTGAGGCGCTGAGTCTCTTACACACTTAAACATTACAACACTGAGGCTTTTCAACCTCATGTCAATTTTCCTCGCCAACATCGCTTGTGCCCGTATACTCCACCATCACCTACGCCTTAATTAAAACAAAAGCGGGGTCCGAATCGGCGTCGCCCGGCTACAAGCGATATTCCTCATTGAGTCCCTCCAGCCTACGTATCACGGACAACGTTATGGCCTCCACAGCTATCTGCGGAGGCCGTTCGGTTTCCCGTGTGAAAGTTAAAGGTATTCCGTTATAGTGTTTTTCCACCACCTATTCTACCTCTCTACTTCTGTACAAGAAGATCAATAATCTGTCTTCCTCCACGATCGAGGTAGTCAATTCTACAGTTGGCGGCACAATTCCCGCCTACGTTGTCTCTTCCCCTGCCGGTGGCACAACCCCTACCTGCCTGCAATATTCCGTTTTTCTTCCTATTCCTCATATTTTTCTTCTCAACTGAGGGAGGGAGCGTCTCCTCCGTGACCGGGAGATTCACCTCCCCTCCCTCATCCGTAGGATCCTTCGGTGAGCACCCCTTATTGTTCACCTTCTTCCTCTTGCAGCCCTTCTTTAAGGAGTCCTCCACTTCTTCGGCTGCTTTCGCTCCTTCTTCTAAAGAAGTCTCTATCAACTGCTCCAGGACTTTGCTTTGTTCCTGAGGACAGTTTTTCCTTATATTGCCAGGCAGCAGGCTCAAGGCACCGATGACACCTAGGGAGGTAACCCTCAAGAATCACCGGATATCTGCACCCGGCCATCCTCAAAAAACCTGTAAAAATTAGATTATCTTGTCTTCAAACCCTCCACTTAGAAAGTGGTCGATCAAAATTAAAAGAAAAATCAAGACAGAGGTCATAGGCACACACACGTGCGTGCGCACGCACAACTGGCTAGATAGAGTGACTGAAAGACACAAAGATAGATAGATACACAGACAGATTGACACACAGATAAAAAGATAGACAGATAGATTGATATATGGGTTGTTAGATAGATAGGTTGATAGATAATGGGATATATGTATAGATACAGGTAAAGATGAAGTGTCGAAATTGTGATACATGTGGTCAAAAACTGTGATGGGTTGAGTATCAATACGTCCGATGTGTTTATTCCTGTTTTTCTGTCCCTTGCTTTGCCAACCATCCTGCGTTCCAAATTTTCAGTGTGTGCACGTGTGTTCCGTGTGTGCGTGTGTGTGCATGTGCGAATGGATAGATGTATAATCAGAGCCGGGTAGCACTCGAAGCCTAATTTTCAAATACTTCTGTTTCTTAACAATGTAAAACTGCATTTAACATGTTAATACCTATTTCTTTTTTTTTTTTTTAATCTAAAAGAAGATAACGATCAATAACTTTTTTTTTATGATTGAATCAGTTTGAACCTTAGTGAGCAAGTAGATTGAACCTTTTAGAATATATAAATCGAAGTAACTAACATTTGTCAATATGAAGGTGATACGAGAAACCGCGACTTCTGTGCATAGATCAACGTGCTTATAAGTAAGTTTTCTTTAAATGTTGATCTCTAAAGTTAAATCTCATTCGTCAAACTCAAAACTTCTTACGTAAAACTTTAATGACAATCCGACTGAAATGAAAAATTACTTTAGTACTCAGCGAAAGAATTTAATTAAAACCGAAATAAGTCTGCTTAATTCCAAAAGATAGAAGTTAGAAGAGAAGAAAACTAATAGAAAAGCAGAAAATATCTGGAGAATTTTCAATGAAATTTTAGAAATAATAAAAAAGAAAATTAGTCCATTTCGATAATACCAAAAATAAAAACAGAAAATGAAACAGAAAATAATATTTTTATTATTTAGGAGAGTTTATTCGGGATTTTGTATTTGCTTTAAATATTTTCTCTTCTAATTTCTTTCGATTTAGTGACGAATAAGTTTTGAAATATGTTATCCACACACTATCTTAACATCTTTGTCTCTATCTCGTCTACACAAGCAGAGGTCTGAACAAACTCGCCTACATAGATACATACATACATACATACATACATACATGCATAGTTATACATGTGTGTATGTGTGTGTGTGTATGTATATGAGTGAATGCGCATGTGTGACCGTGTATGTCGGTTGTTACACAGAAGCACATATGGAAGCACCGATAAACACACGCACTCATATATATGCATAATATATATATATATATAATATATATATATATATACACATATATATATACAATATATGTAAATATATGGATGTATATATGTGTGTGTGTGCGTATGTCTGTCTATATGTATATATATATATGTATATATATATATATACATATATATATATATATATATATATGTATATATATATATATATATATATACATATATATATATATATATATAATATATATATGTATATATATATATATAGTGTGTGTGTGTATATATATATGTATATATATATATATATATTGCATACACATACGTATATATACATATTTTTATAAGTATGTATATATCTAAAGAGTGAGAAAGGGGGAGAGAAAGAGAGTAAGTGGGAAAGGGAGTGATATTTGTGCTTGCATATATATGTGATATCTGAATTGTCTGTAAATGCGTGAGTATGGTTTACTCTATATCTATGGGAGTGTCTGTATAAGCGTGTGGAAGCTTGCATCCGTGTGTGAATATATAAATTGTATATAAATCCTCGAAATCTCATTGAGTTGACATGAAGATTTTTTTTTTTTTAATTCTTTCATAAATTTTTCTCTGCGATATTTCTTTGGAATCTCTGGATATTTTCTTCAATTTTCATTACTTTTTAATTATATCCATGACTTAATGTTTACCATTTATTTATCACTACATTGATATTGTTTTTGCCTCCATTCTTCTTGTCACC
Source organism: Octopus sinensis (assembly GCF_006345805.1). NCBI lineage: Eukaryota > Metazoa > Mollusca > Cephalopoda > Octopoda > Octopodidae > Octopus > Octopus sinensis. The sequence goes on along the minus strand of NC_042998.1, from coordinate 200,367,373 downwards.
AGACTCGTGACTTTAACGAATAGGTGCTTATATACCTATATCCCTATCTATCTATTTCTCTCTATCTCTCTCTCTCTCTCTCTCTCTCTATATATATATATATATATATATATATATATATATATATATATATATCTGTGAGAGTGTCTGTATGAGACACGCTCATACAGTCGCCATCATAGATCGTTAGCCACTACACACAATTTTTTCTCTCCCTCTTTCTATCCTTGTTTTCTTTTCTGTGTCCCTTTCTGTAGAAGAGCGTAGGCTCGAAACATAAAGACTTTTTTCTATTCTTGCGCGTCATACTAATACATCTGTTTGTTTTGTACACAACATGTCTTTGTCTTTTGTTTTTTCGTAAACGCTCCCTATATACATATATATATATATATATATATTATATATATATATATATTATATATATATATATATAATATATATACATATATATATATAAAGTTAATCCAAACAAGAAAACACAAAAAAACACAACAACGCGAGGACGTGGAACAAATATAGTATTATTGGACGCTCAGGAAAGAAGGAGGGTTTAACGTTTCGAGCGGAGCTCTTCGTCGGAAACATAGGAGAAGGAAAGATCCAGAGAAGTATATACACACACACACATTCGTGGGAATAATTCAGACACATGAAGAAGTATATAATGTGTGTGCGTGTCTGTGGATTTTTGCGTGTGTCTGTGTGTATACAAATTGCGCTGAGTACGCCATGTAGATAAATATTTCTAGCTCACAATGGGATGACCCTTGGAGTCGTTACTCCCAGTTCCATTACCCGATAGAGAGGTACCGAATCCTTCAGATTCTAGCTGTTTTTGAAGATTTGAACTCCTTCTGTTTGAAACATGGTTTCTTATCGTTCGATCATATGCTGGACGTCTACTACATACGACAGATCATAAACGACAAAATGGTACACAGCTACCAAAATTACTGGATGATGTTGATCGACTTATGATCATGGTGTGAGTTAAGAAAACCTTGATACACCTGAAAGTAATTTTCTGATTCCGTTGTTGGAAGTTAGCTTGGAAAATATTTCATTACGAGAGCAGAAAGGAATCCTTTTCTGATTTCTTATTAAGGGATATTTTGCAGGTCTCCAGGTAATCAAATTATTTAATCAAGAATAAACGGTAATTAAATTTTCCACTCTTTTATGGAAGCCTGTCAACGGTTATTCCTGTTTATTTTAGAATTTTCATGTTTCCTGTCACTAATCTTCCATGTGAAACAGAAAATGAAGAGACGTCCTCGTATTCTCTAGTCATAAGGTTTTAGCTAACGCTCTTCTCAAGTCTTTTACAGAGGCTTCATATATTTCTTCTGCATTTTCTTGCTCAAAGTGAAGTAAGTTTGTATTTATGAAGTTAGAGAAGCAAGTAGCTAAGTTGTTCAGCATCGGTGATTTTTGTTGGTTGTACGCTGTAGGTAATACTTTACTGTATTTCCGGCTATGGTACAAAATGTGAGAGATATTGTTTAAGAAAACATTGTGTGAATTGAAAAGCGTAGATAGGAAAATGTGCCTTGAGAGTGGCAAAAATATCTTAGAAATACTGTTATTTGGTGGAACAAAACAAAATGTCCTCTTCGGATGCGGAGTAAATATGGGTCCTGCTTACTAATTCTTCATAAAGGTGAACTTTGTTACAACAACATTATAGTGGAATACGATATTTTCAGATTTTCGTTGTTGAGGTTAAATTTAAAGTTGTTCTCATTAAGTATTCTTCGAGGTTTTTGATTATAGATGATACTTAACTGCATTCGCAGAGAAATTAAATCACATGAATATTACAAACTGACAATTTTCTCAAAGCGCTAAAAAATTATATAGTGGCGTGTCTGTATGGGCTAATTAGTCTGTCCGTTATTCCATTCATTAGCTTTCATCTTTATTTTTACTGGCTGTAAAACTATCACCAGTAGCCAGAAAGCGAAGTGTATAACCGCTAAAGTTGCTCGTTCTGTCTCTGATTTGGATAACATTTGAATGTATCTCATTCACATTTTATATTTGCTTCATTATAACTCGACATACTGAAAGGTACTTTTGAATCTGCTTCATCATCCAATATAGGTCAGTGTTGACTATGTGTGTGGCAATGTATGTTTGTTAGTGTGTACGTAGATGTATTATTTGTACATTTAATAGGTTTTCTACCTATAAAACACTTGTGTTGGTTGTATTTTATGTCCATTTTATTATCATATATCTGATGAGTTGAATAATCAATCAATCGTTTAATTAATTAGTTAACTGAAGTCTTCATGAAATTCCTTTTCTCACACCCTGCAACACTATCCATGGCTGTCGATGAACGTAGTTTTGTTGGATCAAGAAACTTCTCAAATAATTAATTCATAAAACAGTAAGACGATAGCAATGAAATTAATCTTCATCATGCCCTTGTGATTTTTGCTCTCAGGATAAACTTTTCAGCTGGTAAAATTTGTGATTCAGCATTCTAAACACTACCTTTCACTTCCATAATATTAACAAACACTTACAGCTGCATATATACATGGAAGAGTTTATCGGTGTGTGTATGTGTGTATTCGTGTGTCTATGTGTGTATTTATATGGATGTTTTATGGTGTTATGTATAATGACAGCTGAACCGATGCTGTCGTACGCATCTATGAAAGAAGGTTAAAAATCCTCTATTTTCTTTAAGAAGTTTCGCATTCCTTTTAATGAATGTACCGAGTTGTTTTGAATAAATAAAAATATGCAATCAAATTTAATGTTTCGTTAATGATATCATATATATAAGCTCGTATATGAATTTTATTCTACGTCATTCCATAGACATAGAAGTATATATTTTAAAGTACAGTACCTTACCAGTTACTTTATTCATGGTGTATTTGTAATGCGAGTTCCAGTATTGAGTTACACAAAGTAGCTACCAGAAATGCATGTAAAAGGACACAAATGGAGCTGGAAACTACAGATTTGACTCGTTTCTTCTATGTATCTACTTAAATGTTTCACAAATTATGCATCTGTATCCAACCATAAATGTTTTCAGCATTCGCGTTTCTTGTTATTTACCGGGAGACCTGCCCTGGTCTAGTAGAACTCTTATCTAGCACTGCACTATCGCTTGCTCTGAAGTTGTAGTTTCATGAAGGAATGTGCACGCACGCATCTATGCGTGTGTGTGTATGTGTTTGTATGTGTGTGTGTTTGTGTGTGTGTATGTGTGCGTGTGTGTTTGTGTGTGTTTGTGTGTGTGCGTTTGTGTGTGTGTGTCTGTGTGTGTGTGTTTGTTTGTGTGTGTGGGTGTGTGTGGGTGTTTGTGTGCGTGTGTTTGTGTGTGTGTTTGTGTGTGTGTGTTCGTGTGTGTGTGTGTTTGTGTGTGTGTTTGTGTGTGTGTGTTTGTGTCTGTGTGTGTGTGTCTGTGTGTGTGTGTGTGTGTGTGTGTGTGTGTTTGTGTCTACCTTAGGTTTTGTCTTTCGAAAGGGGCAAACGTCACTCTTCAAGAAATGCAGGTGATCATGAATATCGGATTTCCTTAGGGATATTCTTCTCCTTCTTAGCTTCTAAGAGCTAACATATATGATACTTCATGCTTTGATTACTAAGGTGTTGATTTAATTTAGTTTAGATTGCAAGATAATGCCTTCGGATTTATATCGATTAACCACTATGTTAAAACTGTACAATCCTTTACCATAGATTTCAGAAAAAGTCTTTCACAATTTCAGAGTTTAATTCACCGATTGAATTCGCTTTATGAAAGATGCGAGATAGTATTTATGTTTGACCGAAAACCTCAGCTATTCTGTAATATAACTTGAACATTTATAGCGTTAGATGTGTCAAGGAATATAGGCATTCACGAATCAAGACGTATAAAAAATGTAAACGCACAAATATTTGAAAATCTTAATTTCACTGTTTACATTTCTGTATATACCTATATGTGTATATTTCTCTGTATCCATTTTTTAAATCTCTATTTTCTGTCTTTCTTTAACGTTCCTTTCCTTTCAATTTATAATTCTCGTTTACCACGTATACATTAACTTAATTTTTTTTCTTATTCCTTATTGTTTTAGATTTGATTCTTACAATAACAGTTGAAATCCCCCACCTATTCCTTTCTCCTTTCGTCCTTGCATTGATTATTTGTCTCTCATTGTCTTACATTATCATCAACGTTTCTCTGTTATTTACACAAATTTTTCCTTGATATTTTTAACATTATACGCTGAGTTTTCCGCGGTAGGAATTCAATGCATAATTATCTTATAACAATAGTTTTGATACATATCATTTTCTCTAAATCTATCTTCCTTTACTTGAACCAGAATCAACAAAGGAATTACACTGCAATTGCCATACACTTCTAGCAAGGGTAAGGAAAACATCTTCAAATAACATTCTCCAACCTTACAAAACGCACTATAGGTAATGTGATCCTGTATATGTTATCACGAAAATACAAGATCGTCATAGCTGAAACGCCTTTGATATAAACTCTCCCTAATTAGAGCCTAAATCGAAATACATACTCTCACTGATATTAATGAGCTAAAGAGGCCATTTTTAAGTGGTCTTTGCATCGTAGATTATCACTTTTAAAAAACACGCATTGATCCAGTATAATCCAGAATCTGTAAAAATGTGGTGGTAATATTAATGCTACAATGTGAAGTTAGCAACAAGTTCACTTTGAACTGAAATACGACTTGCTTTAATGTAGTGGCACATATTCTACTGTGGGGGACATAATACTAATTTGTTCTTTCACATAAGAAATTCTTCTTTAGAACAATCCAATTTATGCATGATTTATGATCCAGTATGGTTAATTAATTATTGTAATCAATGAAACAATAAACTAGTAACATGCCGTTTCTATTTGATGTATCATTACACCTTAAAAGTCATATAATTCATATCTCTAACACCAGATATTACTTAGCTCTATATCAGAACACCTAAATATGGATTTGAAATTCTGGCACAATGCTAGCAATTTTGAGGCATCGTGACCGTCGATTACATCGACCTCAGTACACAAATGATACTTATTTCATAGACTCCGAAAGGATGAAATGCAAAGTCGACCTCGTCGGAGCATGAACTCAGAACATGAAGACGGACAAAATGCCTATGTCTTTACTACCCACAAGGGGCTAAACAGAGAGAAGACGAACAAGGGCAGACAAACGGATTAAGTCGATTACATCGACCCCAGTGCATAACTGGTACTTTATTTATCGACACCGAAAGTATGAACGGCAAAGTCGATCTTGGTGGAATTTGAACTCAGAACGTAGCGGCAGACGAAATACGGCTACGCATTTCACTCGGCGTGCTAACGATTCTGCCAGCTCGCCGCCTGAGAACACCTAAATACTCATTTCTACTCGAAATTTTGCGGGAGGGGACCAGTTGATTATATCGACCCCAGTAAGCAGCTGTTACTTAATTTATCGACCCCGAAAGGATGAAAGGCAAAGTGGACCTCGGTGGAATTTGAACTCAGAACGTAAAGACAGGTGAAGTAGCGCTAAGCATTTCACCAGGCGTGCTAACGCTTCTGCCAACTCGCCACCTTTAAAACACCTAAATATTGAAATGTGTTTTTCTATGTTCTAAGAAAATATATAGAAATAACTATTGAAATTACTTTACTGTTCTTGTAATTATTGATGTATAGCTGCCGTCAACATTAATTGAGCCGAACTATCTCATATAATTAGACTAATAAATGCGTTAATTTCCATTGTTTAACTGGTGTTCCAGACGCAACAATGCAGTCTTATTTTCTTTTCACTTACGTTGATTTATATTACGTCAAACTTATCAAATACGTCATCTTATTTTGAATTCACGTGAGTAGGATTTCAGAAAAGGTTATGCTGTTACGTCTAGGAGGTTAATGTATCATATAGTGATGCCAACGGTTGCTAGTCGTACAAACGATTTAGAATGAAGACATCGACTTAATGTAGAAAAAGAGGTTGTTGTCATGACGTTTGCAGGTACTCTAAGACCTGTGAAATTGATACGCATAACAATCTTAAATTCCCTTCCCAGGGAGGGAATTTTAGAGAGTTGATGTTCCAGAGAAGAAAAGGAATCGGTGAACAAATGTATTATTTGTATCTATCTTCTCTTGATATATGATTAGTGTAGGTGGCCAGCTGGTAAAATCGTGAGCACGCTAACAAAAATTCTTTCGTGTGTCGCTACGTTCTGAGTTCATATTCTGCCGAGGTTAACTTTGCCTTTCATCATTTCGGGGTCGATAAAATAAGTACCAGTTCATCACTGAAGTAGATCTAACCGGCTTACCCATCTCTCAAAATTTCGGGGCTTGTGCCATCATATGAAACCAATATATTATTAATATTTATCAAGAAGATATATCATAAAACTTAAAGATATATTGCAAAGTTTTCATTCATTTCTGAATTTTTTTTGCTATCTTTATTAAATTTCGTCCTATTAACAGAAACACGCATCTAAACATTGAACAATTTTGATAAGAATGAAGCATATGTATCGGAAAGAATTTTTTTTTTATATGAGAATTAACACAAAAGAAACGAAGAACAAAGAAGAGAAAAATAAATAATGACAGTTGGGAATTGAACCAAGAAATGACGGTTGGCATTTGAACCGAGAAACCTGTCTTGCTACTAGCGCTGTTCCATATGCTTAGCTAATTTACGATGCCATAAATTTGTTGATTAACTGTTATGAGGTTTCGTTTTCTTGACATAGATTGCTACTAATTTAAAACATTGCACTAACAATTTGCTTTTAGTATTTCACACTCTTTCTACTATTATTTATCAATATTCTTGCAACAAAATATCGATGAGAGTAGTTTCAGATTTCCACACTAGATTAATAATTCTGATATCACAAGCTATTTTACGATTAAGTTACATATTCCCAGATTGAATATATTTAATATTATTCAACGAAATGATGCCATGGACTAAAAATATCAAACACACACACACAGAAATGTATGTATGTAGTACACACACACACACACATACACACACATACACACACATGCACACACATATACACACACACATATTATACACTGATAGATATAAACTATAGAAATATGGATAAGTATCTAATAAATTCAAAGGAAACTATTAAATTTTGCTCGGAATATATAACTACTCAAATCAATTATTCATAAACTTATTAAGTTAGAAATTCTATTAAAACTAGCTGTTAGCATATTGGCAATTCACATGCAGATGAATTAGTATATATACTGATTCGACTTCCCTTGACAGTATTCATTCGTTCTCTATACCATTCAATGCCCCGCACACACACACATGTATGTTTGTGTGTGTGAGAAAGAGAGAGAGAGAGAGAGAGAGAGAAAGAGAGAGGGGGAGAGTAGTCATTATCAAAATAACAACGTTAGGGTTTCGGAGAATAAAAATAAAAAATGAGAGTAAAATAATGAGAATATAAATTTGTTTATAATGTATATTCCAAAATTGCTTTAGCTTGACAGATTTATCGAACAGACTGAGAAATTTAAGTGAAAAACAATTGTTTTAATAAAAGAATAAACCATGCTGAAATAAAGCAAAGTGGTAAATATGAAAGAAAGTAGGTGTGGGTTTAAGAAAATCGATGTTCGTCGGTAAAAAGAACATCTTTGTGTAATGAGAATCTGCTAACATTATGTAGGTAAAGTTTTGAAATCGAGATATAAGATACGGAAATGTAGATGAGCCATTGCAACAAAGCCATATGGCTACAGGATGACCCGAAATTAGAGCAAATGGGTTGGAAATTTTCTAGATATCTATAGTAGATCATAATTGATATACGGGGATTGAAGTTGAACAATAATAATTATTCCAATTACGAAATACACAATGTTATTCTATTTATAAAATGTTAAATCTCTTTAGTCATATTTAGTTTATGATAATTTAATTGTTTCGAACTTTCGCACAAGGCCAGCAATTTTAAGAGGAGAGGGTCTAGTCGATTTCATTGAATTCATTACTTGTGTTTTACTTCTTTTCGTCGCAACAAGAAGAAAGGTAAATTCGAACTCAGCAGGATTCGAACTCGTAACGTAAAAAGTTGAAAGAAACGCTCTTAAGCACTTTTTTTTATGGACTGGCTAAACACTGAGACCGCTCGCAACCACAACTCTAATAAAAAATATTTCTAGTTTAGACACAAAGTCTAAAATCTTCCTATGTCTTGCGGGAAGCTCTCCCTAGTGAGTTTATATAACTCTTTAGGCATTCACACCAACACCAATGTTTCTCGCGCTTGAAAGGTGTCTGGTGCCAAAGCTCACACTCTCACACTCTCTAAGTCCTTCTTTCGTGATAGGCGGTACATCAGGTTTGGTGTCTCTATGGTTGCTTCTTGCTATTTAGAGAGTTTTCTTTTGGTATGTTATTGCAGTTGAGGTAGTGTTGGTGGTGCAGTGTGTGACTGCGGTGCTAGAGAGGTTGGTGATGCTGTAGGTGTCTCTGTGGAAGTCATCGATGTATTTTCTATGCTTTTTTTTTATTTGTGTGTTGATGTGAGACTTGATGTAATTATTTTTATTCTTTTACAGTATTTTTGGTCTTTTGGCGTTTTCCCCTTCATTTTCGCTGTGTGTTGCCAATGAATCTGAGTCTGTGGAATCACTGTGTGGACCGATTGGGTTTGAGGTAGACGGAGAGAGGGCGGGACTGGGAGAAATTTGTTGAGGGAACCCCTGGGTGCTATGTGTGTTCTTTTACGTATTGCCTCTTCTGTTGTTAAAGGGAATGAAGCTGGTGCATCTGTTGCTGGTGTTGCTTGGGTTGTAGGTGGTGTTGGTAATTGTCCTCTGTTTACATATATATATATATATATATATATATATATATATGTTTGTGTGTGTGTGTATATATATGATGCTCCAGATTTGTTCCCGTTAGTTTACACTAACAAGGAGTTTGTTAGCGATAAGTTACTAGAAAAAAAAAAACACGCAGTAAATTTGACGCTAGAGCTAAATGGGCTTGGAGCGAATGTCTTAAAACCGCATTGCCATATCTCGTTATGTTCTCATTAGAAGAATGGTTAATCATATTGATTCTATATGACTGAAACACTGTCATGTGATAAAGAATAAATTGAATTGAAGCTACGTAACGCATAACAATGAAATGGAAGGTCAAGCGTTGCTTACTTTCCTACATCATCTTTATATATAAAAGAGAAGTTGTGTGCTGTCTGTCTCCTACGATTTAGATTACTAACTACTCCCACATTTTGCGGTGCAGTTTAACCAAAACCGGGTATCTTATAGTCGTGATTCATATCGAGCCCTCCTGGGTATTAGCGCGCGTCTACGATGAGTCTACGATTTAAAAAAACATTACCATCAATTTTTCCCATTTTTAATGCATTTTTGGCATATATAAGGGAAGTAACTCTCTAAAAATTTATTATTAAATCTCAGAACGTAAAAAGCTACAGTAACACCACCCCTCTTTGTGGTTAGCCATATTGAGATGGCTATTATACTTTACATCTCTAAAAATGCTTATATAGTTATTTCCCTTACAAACCCGAGCAACGCCGGGCGATACTGCTAGTAGTTCATATAACAACAATCAGCTTCTCATTTTACCTATCACGAGTATCCTGTCTACTATTTTAGTCATTACACTTTTTACAATATATTCTTATTTTAAGTAGCAATAGTTTTTTTTTCTTTTACAGCATAACTTTCAAATAATTGATGTTATTAAGTATGAGTATAAGAATATCTCAGTTCTAAACTTTTAGCCATACACAGTCTTCCAAGTCTGTTTATTACATATGTGATACCCTAAAGTATGCACATTTAGCAAGCAGAAAAAGTCCACCAAGATATTTTCCATCAGCCATTTCGTTGATAAATGTAATCACTGTCACTACATTCCTTCTATTTCTATATATGTACTGTTTTAAAATCTTATCACTGATTAGAGACAAGGTTATTAATACGGTAAAATGCCTGTCACTTTACAGATATCTATTCTCAGTCGTCGTCTACATTATGTTGCCGAAACTTCAATTAATTGATTTTATTGGATTCGTCTCCTTTCTTTGTGCGCCGATATTTAGAGATGTCTGGAGAGTTTTGTCTACTGACAGCTTGAACAATATCAGTTATTCGATGTTTTTAATTTCAATATGTTATATATGTCAAACCCCAACCAAAACGAATATTTTTTTTGTTTTTTTTTTGTGAAAATGAATAAAGACAGTACGATCTTAGTCAAAAATATAGTTATAAAAGTTAAAAAAATACACTAATTCTAATACTATAAGTCAAGTAAAATTTGGTGGGATACTAATTACAAAGAGGCAATTTTTGTGTTTTTTTCTTAGATCCCTCATGCAGTTAGCGCCAATAGAGAAGTTGTTTTCTCTCGTTATCACAATGGCGGAGAGTTGGCTAGGAAACAGAAAACAAAAAAGAAAATAAATCTAATAAACATGCCACAATATTATGCCTTAAGGGAAAGACTGTTAATGCTGGCATCGACTTCTCTTCCTGCACCAGAGTGATTGTTGGAAAGCTGTTCTGAGTTCAAGCCAAATAGGTTTTAAAACGTAACTCACGCTCCAATAGACGCTGGAGCGTCAGCACCTCCATTCGACCATTTATTTTTAAAGAAGCCAGGTTCTATCGACAAAAATATTTCCCAAAAATAAGTTAAGTATAAATATAAAATGAGACGAATACATTTTGGTATATATGAGCATATATTTTCTATATGTCTACATACATTCGAATTTAAATAAAGATATCTGTGTGAGCGCACACACACATACACACATACACACACTCACACTCACATATATATATAGAACAAGTTTATAGGAAAACAAAGACGAAGACAGGTGTAGGAACAACAAGTAAGTGCATTAGTTTGACACTCGGGAGAAATGGAAAAGTATTTTACGTTTCGAGCCTATGCTCTTAGACAGAAAATAATAAAAGGAAATAAATAGAGAGAGAATGAAAAAGAGACGTGTTGAGTTCAGTGGTCCAGCGTAGCGATAATTGGAGGGAAAGTGGTTGAATGAAAGGGGGATAATAATAAAGAGAAGTTGATAATAATAAAGACATAATAATAAAGAGAAGGGGAGAAATTCATGGTGATCCCAACAAGAAGAGGTGCGCTTACGTGTATGTGTATGTGAGAATGGTATGTGTGAAAGTATAAGTGTATATGTGTGAATGGGGGCGAGTGAGTTTGACATGTGTGCGTGAGTAAAGTGTAAAGTGTGTGAGTTACTAACCTAGTTAGTAACGTAGGAAGGCGAATATCACCAATTTCTTCGGATGATACAGCATTTCAAAATGCTGCGCCATATTACAATAATGCTTTAAGGAAAAGTGGATTCTGGGAGAAGAATTAGTGTAGTCGAATTAATTCTAGCAATAATTGGCTACGTAGATCTAGAACTAGGAAATTTTTGTGGTTTAACCCCGCATTTAATATAGCCTTCTTTCATTTGTCCACTCGCACGCACTTATATATATATCGTTTTTACGTCCTGTCTGTGTTACATTTTTTTTATCTTTCTGTGTTTTTACCCCTCTGCGAAGTAATTTTATTTAATTATCTCGCAGGAAGGGCTAGTTTGACGAGTCGTGTTCTGTCCTACCTTCGAAACACGCTGGAGTTGAACTATGGACAGCTGATGAAGGGGATTTTTCCTTGTGTAGTTTGTCTTGTACTCTGTTTTTCGTTGTAAAAAAATGGTCTGTTCCATGCTTGTTTTCCGTTTTCGTTTCTCGTTGAGTTCTGCGTCTATTTGTGGTGTCCTGTACTCACGTATATATATTTATATATGCATGTATATATACATGTAGATGTAGGTACGTACATATATGTATGTATGTATGCATATATTTTATTTACTACACTTTTATATTTATATATATATATGTGTGTGTGTGTGTGTGTGTGTGTTTGTGTATGTATATTACGGAGATGTACTTGCAAATCAAGTGACGTGATCTGAGATCCTGTGCTGGAACGAAAGCAATTGCAGCGTGGAGGGTGTCTATAAGCTATTTCAGAAACACACAAAATCCGTTAGATTCCCTTCAACATTTAAATTTAATTTGTCAAAATATTTTCGTCGCTTTGAGACCGCGACCTGTTCACTGACAAAATTACGTGCTGCATCTGTGTTACATATATATATATATATATATGTGTGTGTGTGTGTGTGTATACAATATACAAACACACATGTATGCATCTGTGCATGTATGCATACGAAGGTAGGTACGTAAGTAGGTAGTGAGGGAGGTAGGTAGTGTGGAGATTGGCAGATAGATGAAAGACAATCATGTACGCATGTCTATATGCATTCTATGCAGTTGACAAAAAATTCGTGAAAGAGACCTACTGTTTTCTCCATTTTTGTCCTTTAGCTCTGTATTCGATCGCACATAATCATTTACCCATTGTTGTCATCTTAATAGTATGTGTATTAAGCGACAAATCACCACGAATTCTGTTCCCAACTAAAGTACTCATTAGAACAGCGATCTCACCTGGACCTCTTATCTTGGTTGCTATACTTTATGAAAATTTTCCACTGTAACTTAGGTATTTCTTTTTCCATCATCGTTGTCACTTCCACTTAAGATGTATCTTGCCTAAGAATATTATAGTAAAGACAGATTCAATTCAGGATTAATATTTCCTTTGCAAATGCGCAATTGGTTACATAATCCGGCTTCCTTTCTTTGGAGAAATTCATATCGCCTCTCCTCTACGATGTCAAATATTCCGAAATCACGTAGAATTTCATTTAAAATTCCATCATCAAGAGTTCTTGAAAGTTTTTGCTAATTGGAGATATACGAAATTCATCTTTGAATAATTGAACAGCTCTTTCACTGCCGAATTTTATTTCTTTTGTAACGATTCTCTGTAAACTGAAAACTTGAGAGTCAGCACATAAGTTTACAATTAGAACGGGATCAGTTTCTGTCAGGTGTGTTACGTCACACTCACAGTCCTTGTAATGACATCCATCTACTTTACATCTGTTCCTGTGTATAGAACATAAAATGCTTTCTTTCAACACTGTCCGCAACCTTCCATAGGAAAGGAAATGGTTGATGTCATTTTACTAGATTTGGGGGAATATTTAATATAGCATTCGGGTTCCATATTGACTATCAGTGCGTTTAGACTCATTTAATCCTTCCTTCTGGCATATGGTAGTTATTGTATTGGGTGTGCTACCACACCTAATGCCACCGAATTTCAAACAGGGGTATAACAAATGTTTTCGTAGCACACCTGGAATATACGCCACTGCTTCTGTATATTCATCGAATCTTTTCTTTCTCCTTTTGGAAATCTATAGCATTCACATATTTCAGTGTTTTGGGACTTCGTCACCTCACATTCTCATCCTCTAGGTGCCCTACTTATACCCAGACAATGCAGATGAATCGTTTATAAGTATGAAGTGTATTTCTACAAATACATTTTGAAATTTATATCGGCATAGTTTCACTTTACGAACCCCTTCCACAGAGTGTTTTATTTCTATTGAACTTCAACAACGTATATCATGTTTCAAGTTTAATTTTGATCATAAAGACAAATGTAAAGTTGAAAAAGATGTTGAAAACTAGCGTCGAACAACACTTTATCTTACATGCTATGTACAAACCACAGCATATGTTTCCTTTTAGAATGTGATATAATAGTTTTAAAGGTTACGTATCTCTTTTGAAATGTTCAACAAATTAGGATTTATTTTCAGTTTACATTTGTCTCATGAGTGAAAAAGCACTGCTTTTACCCAAACCTTCCACAAAAGTTATATAACACTTGAAATATATTCGTGCTTTCTCTAGCAGTGAGTATATTGTGACTACAGTTCTTTCATCATGCTCTATCTATATCTAATATCCCGTAAATGCGTTTATTCGGTTCATATCACTTAACAGTATATTTATGTATATTCACACGTCCTTCAGGAAATGAGATATGATGCAAGTAAATGTTCAATGGTCACAGTATATTTCGATTTTAGTGTTTCGTTAGAATCTTCATTATAGTAGCAAATAACACACGACGCATAACTTTTTTTTTTTTTACAATATTACGGTATTCTTAGAGGCCTTATTTAATACGCATGTCATATAGACAGAATTTGTGAATTGTTTTTCAAACTGTGGATGTGAAATTTTTCTTCAAGCTACATTAAATACTATTTTGCCTTTAATATTTATCGTCGGGAGTTAAGAGATAAATACGTTTTAGTAATACAGTGCAAATGAATTTCATATACTGCACCACATCATTTACTTAAGCTAACAGAGTGACTGCATTTAATTCTGAATCTGAATCCATTCGGTGCATTTTGAATGTTTATGTCTAAATATTAAACTCATAAGAAATATACGCTCTAATAGCTTTTCTAAATATTGTTCCTGTTTCAAATTATGGTGCTTTTAATATATCGTCGTAAGTTTCTTCAGTGATACATATTTTCTCATATTGTCGACAGAAAATCATCAATGGGCGCAGGAGTGGCTGTGTGGTAAGTAGCTTGCTAACCAACCACATGGTTCCGGGTTCGGTCCCACTGCGTGGCATCTTGGGCAAGTGTGTCTTCTGCTATAGCCCCGGGGCTGACCAATGCCTTGTGAGTGGATTTGGTAGACGGAAACTGAAAGAAGCCTGTCGTATATATATATATATATATATATATGTGTTTGTGTGTCTGTGTTTGTCTCCCTAGTATTGCTTGACAACCGATGCTGGTGTGTTTACGTCCCCGTCACTTAGCGGATCGGCAAAAGAGACCGATAGAATAAGTACTGGGCTTACAAATAATAAGTCCCGAGGTCGATTTGCTCGACTAAAGGCGGTGCTCCAGCATGGCCGCAGTCAAATGACTGAAACAAGTAAAAGAGTAAAGAGTAATGGATTCACTTTTGTTTAGTTTTGTGAATATTTATCTTCAGTCGTATAAACACCGTCAGTTAGAGCACGACCATCATCGTCAACAACAGCAACATTAATATCAGTACATTGAGTAAAAAGGATCACAATGTACATTAAGCTTACATAAAACACACATTGCTTGTTTCATTTTAAGTAATATATTCTGATATTAAACAAATACAAACGTAAAAAAGAGGGGAGAGATCACAAATAGTAATATTCCTTTCTACTACAGGCACAAGGTCTGAAATTTTGGGTGCTTAATCGATTACATCGACCCCAGTGCGCAACTAGTCGACCTCGGCAGACGAAATTCCGCTAAGCATTTTACCTGAGGTACTAATGTTCATTTTCGTTCGAAGACGTAACTCAAATACTGATATTAGTTTCAAATTTTAGCAAATACTAATGTTAGTTACAAATTTTAGGGCTAGTAAATTCAGTAGAGTAGGTAAGTTGAGTAAATTGACCCTAGAATTCAGATGATGCTTATGTTATCGACACCGAAAGGGTGTGAAGCAAAATCGATCCCGGCGGCATTTGGAGTCAGAAGGTCGTCGGAAGAAATGCGTTTCGCTCAGCGTGGTAAGGATTCTGTTAGCTTGATACCTTAACGAAAATGGTAATTCATGATTTTTTCGTGTCATTTTTGCTGGACTAATAATCTATAGAAGCTTAAAATTTAACAGGTTGTAAGGATATAGTAGTTGACGTTTGCTGGACTATTTCATAAATACTACACTGCCTGCTGAAGCCTGTTGAAATAATTACTTCAAAAAATAGTTCTCATATTTATCCGTCAGATAAATTCGTATTTTCTTAGATGTAATAACTTCATGTTCTGAAATGATAAATGGATTGAAGTTAGATATATATCTTTATTCAAATATTTTGTATTAATACTTAAATCTAATCACGAATGTGTCACTACCTCATTTCTCCTTAAACAAAATACAGTTATTCCATCTCTTATCTCTACCCCTCTCTCTTTCAATCCTATTGTTTGTATATATATGTACATATATACGTATGTGTACATATATATGTACATATATACGTATACACATATATGTACATATATGTACATATATACGTATATGTACATATATACGTATACATACACATATACACACCACACTCATAATTTGACACACAAATATTTATCATTTGCATGCTTAAGAAATAGGTATTTTGTGTCGCTATAGTAAAATCGTATATTTTCTTTATGTTTGAATGAATAAGGGATAATTTAGTTTTCGTCAATCATTAGAAATACATTAGGAACCGCTTACCACTTTCTTCGATGCTGAGAAAAGGAAGAAACAATAAATTACATATTTAATACCACTATCAGACTTTGTTTTACTTTGTGCTGTATTTCCAGATAGACGTTGACGTAATTGTGTTAATTTATTATTTAACAAGTCTGAGATATTTTCCTCAGGGGTTTACGTAATATCGTCTCTTCAAAGACAGAGGAACGTCGCTTCTTTGAATACCAGCATAGTCGCTAACAATATACACGTGCAACAGCTTAAATTGCCATATATGTGAACAGGAATTTAATGTTTGTTAAATTGGTCGTCCGTTTAAGTCTGCCCTTGTATGCAGTTAAAGGACTTTTAGAATAAACCTTTCTAATAAAGGCACAAATTTTAAAATTATGTGTGGGGGAGGCGTGTCGATTACAGTGACCCCATTGTTTCATTGATATTTAATACATCGAGCCTGATAGGATAAAAGGCAAACTTGACCTCGGCGAAATTTGAACTCTGCACGTAGCGACGGGCGAAATGCCTATTTCTTTACTACCCACAAGAGGCTAAACACAGAGGAGACACACAGGGCCAGACAAACGGATTAAGTCGATTATATCGACCCCAGTGCGTAACTGGTACTTATTTAATCGACCCCGAAAGGATGAAAGGCAAAGTTGACCTCGGTGGAATTTTAACTCAGAAAGTAGCGGCAGAATAAATAGCTATTTCTGTATTACCCAAACAAGGACATACAGACGGATTACGTCGATTATATCAACCCCAGTGCTCAACTGGTACTTAATTTATCGACCCTGAAAGGATGAAAGGCAAAGTCGACCTCGGCGGAATTTGAACGCAGAACGTAGCGACAGACGAGATACTGCTGAGCATTTCGCCCAGCATGCTAACGATTGTGCATGCTTGCCACATTTAGGACTATAGAATAATGCAATCATTCAAGCTAAGTTTCTGGTCTGAGGTTAACTTCTCCCATTAACCCATACAGGGCATTTCTCTTCCTCTGCAGATTTTGTTCATGAAAGATGTATCCATTGTTAACCAACAATAGTTACTGACGTTGTGGAAACGTCCGAGTTATATTGATTACTTAATGACACATTAACAGCAAATATGGTCTTGCTTAGTTGACGTGGCATATATAGCACCGACAATACTTAAAATAAATTATTCTCGTGAAATAAAACACTATAGCTAATGGAAACCGGGATATGATCATGGTTGGAATATCTTCGACCATAACTCTGCACAACGAGGACAGGTTAAATGCTGACAGCAACAGGAAGAGCAGTTATAACTATTTAAACGCATATTCTACTAATATATTCCCAAATATATACTGGAAAACCTACAAAACCGTGTAGGAAAACAATGATATTAGCATCACAGTCAAATCTGCAGGAAACAGCTCAAAGCTTTGATGATTCGTGCCAGTTGAGAGGATGAGAGGTGGGGGAGAGAAAGTCGGAGTAAAGAGACAGCGAGAGAAGGAGAAAGGGAGATAAATAGAGAGGGAGAGAGTTAGGGAGCGAGAGAGAGACCAACAGCTATATTGGAAATATTCAGCAAAGAGCTAACGTAACATATCAGTATTGAACTTTGAATAAATAATGAACAAAAAAGGGACAGACTATTACCAAATATCTCATCGTATAGTAATTGGAAAGAATGTTGCATTTTACGAGCCAATGAGAGGGCATCTACGTGGACATTCGACCTGCTAGAAAGAAGAAACTTTGTCCATCACTTCCTTCACTTTAAAGAAATGCAAATGTGCAAATTGATGAAAGAAGTCCTAAAACTCTCTAAATCGTTGTCAGAAAATATTAATTATGTTCGAGGGATTAACAAATTAACAGCAGGGACTGCCTAAACAGAATAGGCGGCGTGCACTGAATTTATTACCAAAAATCATATCAAGGATTTACCTGAAAGGTCATTTTTGTTGGTGGGAGTATCAGAAACGTCTTTCTCATTACAAGATAATATCTTTAAAAAGTGGATTATATTGGGTAATACTTTTGTTTTTCGTTTCTATTTAATGGTTTAACTTCTAAAATGCTTACTAATAATGACTCACATGAGTTGTTGAAGACCGACGTGGAACACATACAAATTTACGATTGGAAAGAATAAAAATTATTGGCAGGGAGGAATTTCCAGAAGGTTGAAATCTAAAAACAATAGTACAACTAACGAAAGTAGTTGGTGACGGATATAGTAGAAATCAAAGGCGAGCTGGCAGAAACGTTAGCACGCCAGGCGAAATGCCTAGCCGCATTTCGTCTGCCGTTACGTTCTGCGTTCAAATTCCGCCGAGGTCGACTTTGCCTTTCATCCTTTCGGGGTCGATTAAATAAGTACCATTTACGCACTGGGGTCGATATAATCGACTTAATCCGTTTGTCTGTCCTTCTTTGTCCCCTCTGTGTGTAGCCCCTTGTGGGTAGTAAAGAAATAGGATATAGTAGAAATCAAAATGATAACAGTACAGGCGAGTAGAGAAGAGTCTGGAATATTGATGGCACGAGATGAGATAGCTTCGAGTTGGAAACACCACTGAAGTATAGATACAAAGAGTGCTTCATTTTGAAATAGTGGTGATTTGGTGCGTTAGCCCAAGAGACAAAACAGACAGTTTCATCTTGGTTTTTCTCGGTAAGGGTTGATATTGGACTACACAAAATTAATAAGAACGACAAGGTTTACTTTCTTACTTATTGTTAGTAGAAGCGCTAAAGATGTGAAAATGTGCATCAGAGTGTCCAATAATTACAGAAAGCTATCTTTAATACAAAACAATCTTGAGGCATTCGCGTATTATATATAAACTCAAAAACACACATGTATGCACACATATACACACATCATCACACACACACACAAACACACACACACACACACACATACACACACACACACACAAATATACACTCGAGGAAATCTGACAAAAGAGACACATCAAACACAAATGGTGGAAATTGTACACAGGGCTGTGCAACAGCATAGCGACAATTGACAAGATTTCGAATGTACCGAACAATAAAGCTAACAATTTTACACCCTACAATTATACACTCAGACACACAGACACACACACGCACAATATATATATATATATATATTATATATATATATATATATATTATATATATATATATAGATGTATCTACGTAACCACATACATATATATTTATGTCTATATAAATGAATCACTCTCTATATCTCTATACATTATATATATATATATATATATATAATATATATATATATATTATATATATATATATATGTATGTATGTATATATATACTGTGTGGTTAAACGGATGCGTATACATTTGTGTGTGCAGAATGACCTGACTAGTAATTACAGCTTCATTGCTAGGGACTCAACAAGTCCGAGAACAGAGCTGCCCACAAATTATACATTAAATCACAAAAGACTATCTCGGGATAATTGTGTAATTGCCCAACATTTCTAATAATACAATATATGTAATGCCAACTTCAAATTTTCTCCTTTGTTCCTATTTATTATTCGAAACTTTTTGCATAAAATATTTCTTCCTTTGTTTCTTTACGCCATATTAATTAGTAATGATTAAGTCTTAAACAAAGGCGCTTTTATTTTATCAAGAAATTACGGAAATAGCATTTAAAATTGAGTTACGTTATTCATTATTTTTTAAAAGATATCGCAAATAAAACGCAATTTTAGTCAGTATTATCTAGTAATATTTATTAAGTTATTTACTTGTTTAATTATTGTTGTAATTAATATATAATTATTCGGCTAGGATATATCTTTTCTAATTGAAATCATGCTTCCTTAATTAAATGCGTTTCATACCAACCCCACCGCCACAAACTGTCCGTTTAAAGCAGTGTATCTGTATTGTTGATCAGGGTACACTGTATAGCAAAATTTCATTAACAAAACAGATATTTGTGAACAAAGCACAGCAATCTGTGTGATATGAGCCATTATCAAAGATCTGATAAATATGTTCTCACTAAACGCACTAGTTTGTTGTTTAATTAACTGTATTTCCTGTTATTAAATTTGTTGCTATTGGTAATTTTGTTGTTCTTATTTTCAGAACACCGTTTTTCTTATCTCCAAGACTTTGTTCAAAACTGCGTAATTCTATGAAGATTTTGTTTCCAATAATTAATCATTAAACCTATTGAATCATATCTTTGGAAAGTAACCGTGTATTTGTGTGTGCCTGTATGTGTGTGTGTATGTTTTGTTTATATATACGTTGACATATGCAGTTTTATACAAGTCGATAATTAAAATGAGTGAGATATATCGGAATTTTTGTGTCCAACGCGGCTAAAATTAATTTTCAAGTTGTTTCATTAAACAAAATATTGAAACAGCTATTATAATTATTAATAATTCTTTTGGCACAAGACTAGCAAATTTGAGGGAATAGGGAGTTTGATTACATCGATCTCAGTACTCAACTGGTACTTAATTTGACGACAACGGAAGGATGAAAGGCAAAAATATACCTCTGCAGCATTTCATTTCAGAATGTAAGGCCAGAAGAAATGCCACAAAGCATTTTGTCCGGCGCGCTAGCATTTCTACTATCTCGATAGTTGCAATAATTAATAATGCTTTCTAATAAGCGACCAAAGCTCGAAATTTAGGGGAAAGTGGCTGATAGATGACATCAGCCCCAATCATCAATTGGTATTTATTTTCTCGACCCCAAGACGATAAAAGACAAATTGAGCCTCGGTGGGTTTCGAATTCAGAACATAAAGACGGACAAATCTCTAAGGATTGTGTCCAGAGTGCTAACTATTCTGCAAGCCCGCCGCCTCATTGAAGTAATTAATAATGAGCGTCCATTTCCCTATTTATTTTCGTAAAGGGTTTCTATTGAAATTATTAGATCTCTTTGTACAAGGACGGGAGAAATGCTTCGAGTCAAGTCAATAAAAAACCCATTAAGTGATTGAACCCACTAAATGGTTGAATAGCGGCATGTCGCCATCAAATTACACACGAGATATGGGATATAACATTAAATATTCATACACTTAGCCGTCCTTATTTGTAGTGACTACATAAACAATGTCAAGTAAACTTATAAATAACTGGAGCGAGTGATTGTTCTAGATACGATTAAAATCACCCGAAACAATACGTTTACGAATGTTAGATACTATCTGATCCCAGGATTTATTTTTTCATTCGTTTGTATCAAGAATTTATTTTATAATAGTTTAACAACTAAACGTTTGCTATAATATAACTACCTTCCTTAAAAAAAATTGTTTTATTAAGATTTAAAATGCTAATATCCACTTCGGTCTAGCATCTATCAATTTGATACATTTAAAACACATTAGCATTATTGAACGCAATAATCTTGGCCCACAGAAAAGAAAGAAAAACCAACAACATAAAAGAATTGGCATTGATGATAGTGCCCCAACATTGTATTATCCCCGATGATTTAACTCACTTCAACGAACTAGAAATCTAAACACTGTTAGTATGTAAGCGAGAATGTCGAAATCAGGCTTGGGCACCGTTTCCATGTGACACAACTCATCACTTGGGCAACATTACTAAAAGCAAAATGGCATGCTTAATGCAAAAATTACTAAAAAGTAATTTTTGCATTAGGCCTGCCATTTAGAAAAGAAAACCTGCATATTTCAAGTTGTCCATGACTACATGCACACCTAAATCTCTCGCTGGCTTAAACAATAATTTTTCATTATATAATACAGACATAAATACGCCTGAAACGACGACTCAGATCATAAACCTTGTGGACCAGTTATTGATTTCATATTTACCTTAGGTATTTTATGCTGACACAGCGTAAGGAAAATATAGGTACAAATAAGAATGATATTTACATCTGGGTGAACCACCTATACACCAAAACATATTAAAACAGCTGAGACTAGATCAAAGTTTGAGAATAAAGGCCCACTGAGAATTACGCAGCATTAATCGATTTTTGCTTATTAATACATGACAGCCTATACACATATATAAATATTAAAAAAAATATATGCGCTCAAATCCGTATTCATATTATCAGACACAGACATGCACACACACATATACATACATATGTATACATTTATCAATTGTTATGCGAATAAAAAGAAAAACTGTTATACATTATATTGAAAGATCACTCAATACTTTTCAATAAAACTTATATTCTTCCTTTTCAGCGAAGAGATTCATAGTGACTTAGAAGATTTGTCATAGTGGCTTTTGTGCAAATGTCTGACAACAGCCACTAAGCCGAAAATTTATAGTCACTCAACGTTTTTCCTCGTAAAAGTAATGATACATATATAGGCACACACACACACACACATGCACACACACACACACACACACAGACACACACACACACACACACACACATACATACATATATATATATGTATACGTACACACACACATAGGTACTAGCGGTAGAACGTGGCAATAGCAAAATAATGCATCAAAGTAACATACGGTGAATATAGTTTGATTTCAGGGTGATTTGACTGCTATTTCTACCAGATTTAACCACTATGTAGATGTATCCCTATTTTGCTCGTATGCGTAATTATACATGCATGCGCATTTAGATCGTAGCTCGTGATTAGCGCAGGACTTTGCTACCATTTCCAGTTCTGTCTTGCTACTACGAGGACGTTCTCCTCATTAGGCACTACACATGCGTATATATATCTATGCGCATAAAGGTTTTACGTATTCTGAGGGTGGCTAGCTGCTATTTCTATATGCTGGATCGCAATATTTCTGAATTCAGTTGAACAATATAATGTATTGGATATTGTCGATTTTCCTGTCTATTATTTCTTCTCTTTCATCTAATTACACCTCCTAATATTTTTTCAGTTCTTTATAACCCTCACTGCAGTGAGTCGCATTCAGGCCATGAACGTCAAAATATCATTTTAGGACAACTGAATACGATATTTCGAGCGCTGTTTATAATGGCTGTCCACATTTCAGTTCAACCTCAGACACAGACTTGGGAATCCTTGTGTCCTCGTGCTATCCACATATATAACGTATCCCACTCTGTGCGATCCCGTAGAGTAATCGCACAGATGACATATTTGCAATCTCCAGGACAGTATTGTTCGTCATATAGTCTCACCAAGGAATTTTTAATCTAGTCTTATCTGTTGTGATTGGCATATCATCTACATCTATACAGTTCATATAGTATCAACTCAGAAGATAGTACTACTACTCGGAAAACTTTGCCGCTTCTGGGTAGTTTTATGCCATGCTGTACAACAAATGATTACTAAAATCACCGAAGGTGACCACAAAGTAGCGTATACGGTGATCCAATACCACATATCAGAAATAGCACTTCCTAAACTGACGAAAACTTTGACTATACATGTTGTATCGCAATCAAGAAGGGCTGAGTCGCATGCTTCAGCACTACAGGTGTAGTCTGATTCGTAATTTCAGTCATTTATACATTTACTGGTAGGATGAAAGCTGATGTCATATGTCAAAATGGTAAGTTTTTGGACATTTTCTAGGGAATTGATAGATACAGCTAAGTCATTAAGGAAATATCATAAAGTGTTACTTTCAGCTTGATGTTACTGAATATATCTTCAACAAACCAGCGTCCACTCTTCCATACATTTTCACTTTAACTGTGACTTGGATTTTCCCTACTTTTATACATTGGTACCCAGAAATAATGCAAACGGCATTGGAGCGAGTACACAGCCCTGCTTTATTCCATGGACTACCAGAAAAGAGATAGAACTACCATTGTGAAACCATTTGATTAATACCACAAATTTCTCCGACTACGTTTGTGTGTGTGTGTGTGTGTGTGTGTGTGTGCGTCAGTGTAAAGAGTGTGTGTATGCGTGAGTATGTGTGCGTGCACGTATATTCCTGCTGAAGTCCTGTCGCAATAGTCCTTACTTTCTCCCACTAGATGTTTACAAATATTACCTGGATAAACGAAACAGACATATCTTATCATGCATTACCCACGTGGAATTTGAGATGTTTATTCCGTAAACAAGTCTGCATCAAAATTTTTAAATATATAGGGAATTCATAAAGTTCATATATGAATTGAATCAAAAATTTTCACTCCATTAAGAAAAGAATGATCGGATTCGCTTATGCAGCCTGAATATAATTTGGTTGCATCGGCTTTATTCATTTTAATTCATTTTAATTATAGCTCAAGAACAGGTATTTCCAGTGGAGGGTGCTAATCAATTACATTGACACTAGTACTAAGCATGGCTCGTGAGGCGCATGACTCAGTGGTTCGAGCGTCGAGCTTACGATCGTGAGGTTATGAGTTCGATTCGAGGACCGGGCTGCGTGTTGTGTTCTTGGGCAAGACACTTTATTTCACGTTGTTCCAGTTCACTCAGCTGTAGAAATGAGTTGCAACATCACAGCTGCCAAGCTGTATTGGCCCCTTTCCCTTGGATAACATCAGTGGTGTGGAGAGGGGAGGCTGGTATGCATGACCGACTGCTGGCCTTCCGTAAACAATCTTACCAGGACGTTTGCTTTGGACGGTAACTTTCTAAGTGCAACCCCATGGTCATTCAGGACCGAAGGGGGTCTCCTCTTCCTCCTCAGTACTAAGCAGGGCATTGTGTACACCGGCGGCATTTGAACTCAGAGCATAACGGCCCGAACGAGGTACCACTAAACATTTTGATGACGCGCTAAATATTCTTCTAGGTCATCTCCTTGGTTGGGTTAAGTAACAATACAAACACCATACATACATACCTACTTATATGTAGTCTATAACATTCTGTTTACCGCTTTACATCATTATTGCATGTATATTTATACATTAATTTTTCAACAATTCTAAAATTGATATCGAAGAAATCCCATAACATATGTAACATATTTTAATTTTGTTACACTGATTTGTGAATTGCATAGGTTTCTATCGAAGGAAAGATGTGTAGTAATTTACTCATGTTAATTCATACCATTTCGTTAAATGAAGTACAAGATTCTAAAGGAATTCGGATCAACATCATCAACTGAAATCCTTGAAAACCGTGCTCCAGAATGACCATAGTCCGATGTCTATAACCAATTCACAAACAGAGAAATGCTTAGTATAAATGTTATAATGCTTTGTCAAGCATATCCATTGCAATATAACACAGCTTTTACATAATATCTATATAATATGTATGCAAATGAACGCGTGTGTCTGCCTTTTATGTGTTTGCATCGTTTGTCATGTCATTTCCTCTTAAATATGCGCACATGTATCCCCATGTGCCCAATTCTATGCAAATGTGTATTTGGTGTACCGGTAAGGAATATTTAATACACATATGAGATAAATCACAGAGCATTTGAGCCAACCTTTTCTGCCTTATGCATCATGGAATTTTCAACAGCAGATATTCTGTTCCGGAAGAGACCATCCATCTTTGGTTGTCTTTTTATATCCTCAGTTTTATGACCAAGAGTTACAAATGCTGTTTAAGGTTACCGTAGATATTTCTAAAAGCACATCTACTCTTTACAAATCTTTATTACAGCAGGAAATAAGTTCCATAATAATATTTTTCTTTCCTTAAATCATCGTGTTATATCGCTGTATATTAACCTTTATCTAGTTTTCACCAGATTGTTCAAATGAAAACTTAGAATGAAAATGTTTCATGCCCTACTGTCTTCAGTTTCAACGGGAAAATGACGTAGCTTGGTTAATGTATCTATAATAATGCATTGCGCCCACACGAGAGGTTAGAAACACATCTGAGTACACCCGTAGTTAAAATATTTATTGGGAACAAGTTTTATTGCTCAAACAAATATATAAAGATACATTTGAAGTGGAAGGCTTTTCGAGATGTATAAACAAAATGAATTGTTTTCTATTGCACAGGTCGCTTATTCCAAAATATGCATGAAGAATGTATACGAATGTGTGTGTATATATATATATATATATATATATATATATATATATATTATATATATATATATAGGAACACCTACACACACACAACACTTAAAATGTCAGAAGCGTTGAGGCGTCGATAAAATAATTTACGGTACTTTGTTCGTTTCCTTTGCGTGTAGAGTTAAAATTGCAACGTGGCTAACTGCCCCTTTCATCCTTCCGGGTTGATAAAATACATTACATGTCTAGGGAGATGGACCAGTAAAAATAATGGCGCGTCGGTCAAAATTCCATGTGATATATTTTCCAGTCATCAGTTTCAGAGTTGGAATTAGGAGAGTTCCCCGGGCCTTCCAGAAATAGCAAGCTATACCTTTATTCAAAATAATTGGGCAGACCCATACATTTCCAGCAGTCAAATTTTCTGGGTGAAATGTGTGAGACTCAAAGTCTGCATGTGTTTTGTTTATTAGTATGGGATCTTCAAATGTTGAACAGAAAGCATTGTACATGTTGGAATAGTTGACTACCAGTGACAGCAGGGTAATACAAACACACACAAACAATAATTTTTATTGGGATCAATCTTGGGAAAGTATTCAACCGTTTCCCAGATATACTGCGGGAATAACATAAATACGTACTTTGTCAGTGTTCCTAAATCAAATGCCTATGGTATACGCATGCCAAATGCACATTATATAAATTTTTAATGGCTTCACATATAAAGATAATTGATAGCAAATGTAGTTTTTCAAATAATTTATGTAGGGGTCAGTCCGCATTGGGTTTCGCACATGTAACCGTGTTTAACATTTGTTTGAAGATGTTATGGCGTCTGTAGATTTTTGGAGTTGCGTATTGTGCATATTTATACATACATAATTGTGCACGGGAAGAGAATTAAAAAGGAAGTGTATTTAAAGTAGATTCTTTTACATTCGTCTGTCTGTTTAGTTTAAGCTAATTCAAACGTATCGATGGCACTTGTAAGAAATGAATTGCTTAAATTTCACACAAAGGCATTGTAACAGAATGGGAATTAAAATGTATGTTTTTTATATTTTCATTTTTGTAGCTTTTTATACACTTACAGACAAGACACACACGCTAACACTCACACTCGTACGCACACGCACACACACGCATATCCGCTTACGTATGTAAATAGAAAATGAAACCTAATTTAAAACAATACGGAATTTTAAATAAATGTTTTCATATACTGTTGCCACCATCACCCCTAAATCCTAAATTTGCCGCTGTTTCGAAATTTCATTTTAGTCATAGTCTTGAAATACGAGTAGTACGAATCTCCGATTTATTTCTGTTTATAATTTCAAAATAATTTTCATACAAAAAGGTGTCCAATTTAAGTGAAATTTAGTTGTTCTTTCTAGCATGCATGTGAGATAATTCTTATACAACGCGAGTGTGAGAGTGTGACAGATTGCAAGTGGGAGATTTGCTGATCTAAAAATTGAGCAAATTCTTCTAGCAAATTATATATATATATTTTTTATTTTCCGACAACCTTCTCTTTGAGACGCAGAGTTCGTAAATCAAATTATTTTTTTTTTTTCCGCAGACGTACCGTTTTTGAGCCCTCCGGCGCTAGCCACACATACAAAACCACATACACGCTCATTTATATAGTAGATATATAATGTGTAATGCTGAAGTCAAAACAATTAATGATATTTTGAAAGTATTCAATACATACGTTTCAGATCTTAGTAAAATATATTAGGAAATACATGCCTTGCACATGACCTTCAGTTAATATGTTTTTCAAAATTTAAAAGAACTGAAGGAAAAAGCTCTATATATGTATGTTTGTAGTTGGAGTAGTAAAATCGCTTACTAAGTTAGGAGGAAGAAAATACGTATAGAGATATTACACACACACACACACACACACACACACACACACACATATATATATATATATATATACACACATAAAAATACTTATATACAAGTGTGTGTCTGTATGAATGTGTGCTTGTGTGTATGGTTGGAATGAAAATTAATTTTTTCCATCATCGATTCTATAAGCATTCTAGTTGAGTTGATCATTTGAAGTCGATATACATATAATTATAGAACGAGTGGTTACGTGATTCTGTGCTATTGAAACATTACAGCAATTTTCAATCTGAATGAACGTAACAATGTATACCACAAGACTAACTCCGTGGAGGACAGTAAAGCATATACAATCGAACAGGTTCTACAAAATTTCCGCCTTCAGACTTTTGCTTACAAGTGTTTCGTCATCCTGATGATATGGTAAAGCATTACTATATGACATGTCACAAGATAGCAGGCTAGGCAACTCTTGGGAAGTAGAGGTTCGCGCTGCCTGTACGTTTGTTCTTCGTAGAAGCGGAAACAGACATACACACGCACACGCTTACACAAACACACAAACAAGAAAGATACGTACGCACGCACATACTCACAAAATCACTCAAGAAACACACGTACATATGTACGTACACACTCACAGAAACAACACACAAACAGCGCACACACACAGACATGTTTGTGACTGTATTATGAGAAATCTTGCGTAGACTGTAAAATGAGTTCTACCTAGGTTTAGTTCTAATCCGCTGATCTGTCTGATGCATACAATCTGTGCGCGACCCGGAGATTAAATATCTCTTTTCAAGTTTCACAGCTGATGAGTTGTGTTACATCCACTATTATTTTCCCTGTGGTTGAGCAAGTTAAGTACTTATACATACCACCGAATGAATTACCTGCAACATAATTAAAGTGAAAGGGGCTGAGAATTTCTCAGACACGCATATCTTTATCGTAACTCTTAGTCAAAATAAGCATTACTTATTGTGTAACAAGCATACAAACCTTATTCGATAAAAATAGGATTCTAGGAGCTCATCCATGTACAAGATTTCATTCATAAAATGATGGTGGATGTGGATTTATACAAAATTATGCTTTCCCAACGGGACCTAATGCCTGCAAAGCACGATTGTACTCCACTTAGTGCATATACATCACATTAAACTCCATGTGCATATAACATTCAGCCTCATATACATTTAATATTCAGTTGCACGTACATATGATATGCAACTACACACACACATATATATGTATATATATCATTCAACACACATAACGTAAAAGATAAATAAGGAGCGCACCAGATCGATTAAAACTATTTCATACACTCTCGATCATATAAAACATACCTCAGATATTACAAGAAAATTCTTGCCCCGCTTAAGAAAATATTTCTTCATACTTACACACACGTGAATGTGGTTTTATGGACATACATATATACACACAGGAGCATATATATATATATGTGTGTGTGTATGTGTATGAGAAGCAACTGTTGGAAATGTGTTTGATGGTATTGGATTTTTAATTTCATACGAGTCGCAAAAACGTAAAGAAAATCAATTCTGTGTACATATTTCATTAACAGCGCAACATAGATAAATAAACAACTACAAGGAAACGTTTATTGTCTTTGAAGTACTGCAGAAAGTGGTAGAAGCCAGGATACTGGTAAACACAGGCAAAAAGAGAATTGACGATTGCTTGCGAGATTATGTTTTTTTCTGAAGTTGAAAAATATAATTAATTTTTCTCAGCCTGCCGTGCCAGAAGGCCATTTTGTCTCTTTCGTTCAATTTCAGTATCTTTTCCCTCCATTCTAATTCTATCTTTCTCTTCGTTCTGATATGAAAAAAATGAAAGATACCTACAAATACACACACACACACACACACACACACACACACACATACAAACACACACAACACACACATCATTTATCAGAAAACAGTTACATATATTTATTCTCACACCTTTATTTATACATGCATGTATGTATGTATGTATGAATATATGATTATACATATTGTAAACAAACTTATAAGCGCCGCATGTGTCAGTAATCTACAGAAAATAAAGTAAGTTCACGAACGCAGGAAGGCTTTGAGGACAGCTTATAGAATTGTGTAAATACACCTTAGAAAATGGGGTTGTGGAAAGCAAGCAAGTCCCCACAGGGAATCGAGACCTGCACTTCTCAAATCCATTACATTGTATAGATTACAGACACATTCAGCACGTGTAAGTTTGTTTACAAAATGCTCAAATATTCCCAAATCTATTATTTAGCATTACAATTAGAGCGAATTAGTTGTCAAGGGCTCTCTTAGCCTAATGTTTCCGACGCTCAACCGGAGTTTGATAGGCGCAGTATTGGTGTCGATTACTCATGAGGGTTGCAGTGTCTTTTTCTCTCTCACCTTCTGAAGGGTATGTACCCTATTATATAAGCTGTTCTCACAGTCCTTTTTTTGTTTGTGAATTCCCTTATATATATATATATTAATATATTATATATATTATATATATATATATAAAGACTGCATAGGAAAACGAGCCTTACCCACAGAGAATGGATGACAGTTCACCGCCAACAACTGTGGGATCCCATCACAAGACATATACAACTTATTGGGCATTTAGACCTCTGTGCACACAACAAGTCTTCCTAGTCTTCCCCCTTTACCAATGCCCGCACAACACCACTGACCAAATACAAATAAATGGGGGAAAATAATCTTATTCAAAAATACAGACCACACCTCAGCATACTCTAACATACCCCCCGGTACACATCCAAAACAAACATACAGAAACACATACAGGAAGAGCAATGTGGAATTGAACTGATGCTTTTGTTTATTTTTCATTGTTGGTCTTTCATGGCTAGTATTTCATGGTTCAGTGGTTTGGGGGACTGGTCTCAGAGGTCAGAATGGTGTGAGTGTGTGTATGTGCATATATACATGTGTTTGTGTTAGGAGGCCGTATTCGATTTGTCCCAGAGTTTATTGTGGGGTATGTAAATGTGTCTCCCACACTGTCCCTTAAAATAGTAAACAACCTTCAGCTTCACAGAAAAAGAAAAGGATAAAACAAGTCAGTTCATCGCAAATTCTTTGTAAACTCCAAATACATCTCCTTCTGTATATATATGTATATAATATACATACACACACACACACACACACACACACACACACATATATATATATATTATATATATATATATACTACCAAATATGACTTTTTTGAACTAATACTTTTCTGTGTATATATATAGATACTTCAAAAACAGACATGGTTTTTAATGAGATCCTAATATTTTTAATGAACGTTTTAATATTTTCTCAAGATATTTGCTTGTAAACTGTTTTTAACATTTTCTTATTTTTATCAAAGAATGTATTTTAATACTTTTATAACAACCACTACTTAACACAACAAAGCTTTTACAAAGTTTTACATTTTACATTTGACAAGCTTTTTCGAAGAAAGTGAAACAGGTCAAGTGAATAAACATCTTTAAAGTTGCATTTTCTAACCTTCTTTCATGTATAATTCCACTCAAGTGATATCTTACAACTTCAATTTTATATATATATATATATATATATATATATATAGGCGCAGGAGTGGCTGTGTGGAAAGTAGCTTGCTAACCAACCACATGGTTCCGGGTTCAGTCCCACTGCGTGGCATCTTGGGCAGGTGTCTTCTGCTATAGCCCCGGGCCGACCAATGCCTTGTGAGCGGATTTGGTAGACGGAAACTGAAAGAAGCCTGTCGTATATATCTCTCTCTATATATATATATATACGTATGTATGTGTGTGTGTTTGTGTGTCTGTGTTTGTCCCCCTAGCATTGCTTGACAACCGATGCTGGTGTGGTTACGTCCCCGTCACCTAGCGGTTCGGCAAAAGAGACCGATAGAATAAGTACTAGGCTTACAAAGAATAATTCTCGGGATCGATTTGCTCGACTAAAGGCGGTGCTCCAGCATGACTGCAGTCAAATGACTGAAACAAGTAAAAGATATATATATATATATATATATACAAATATAATAGAGGGTCCACTATGTGGACGCTCTTACGCCAAAAATAGATCCGCAACGGTCTCAACCACCAAGAATTGTTCCCAAGGAGAATTAGCACAACTATGGACGTAAACGAGCAGGACAAATGAAAAATAACAAAAATGTAGATTAATTCTAGACAATTGTTTAACGGTTAATAGATTATGCAATGTAACTTACATAATAAATCCACAGTTCATCAGTAGAATTCGTCATGAATATGATTAATTGAACCGCACGCCAGATTTTAACATAAAGCCAAACACACGTGTGGTTCAGTCTATCATATTCGCAGTTATGATTCGAATGCCCTCGTTATAGCGCGCCAAAATTCCGGAAACATATACTGCATAATTAATTTACTGCAGTATAATTAAAATCAAAAATAAGGTGAAAAAACTGGATATTAATTTAATAACATCATTTTAACACCAAGTGGTTTAGCGCACAATACATTAAAATGCACTTCACTCTAGCTTGCTTGCAATGTTACACACACAAACTAGAGCATAACGGTAAATATTTTGAAAGTGAAGCCCCGTCCCCTGAAATGTGAATTCAAACGGAATAAAACAAGTTTCGTGTAAATCGAAACGATGAGAAGCATATTTCTTAATACATAGTCACGCCTTCGCAGGTATGTATTTTAGTGGTTATAATGTTTCACTCGCGATCCAAACTTGTGGTTTCTTTTTCCAAACCGGTTATGCGTTGTGCTCTTGAGGAAAACACTTCGTTTCACATTGCTCCATATCACTTTCATGGTGGCAACACTAGAAAACTAAAGTAAAGCGAGGAAGCGCATTGTGGCCTGTGATGTACAACAACACCTTAAAGACTTGTCAGTATCTTTTATCTTTATCGGTTTGAGCCATTAGAATTTGGTGATGCTGGAATATTAGTCGATGGAATATTGAAGAATATTAGTTGATAGAATCAACTTCATTAATTCTGAAGACAGACCCCCTAAGTTACGAGAAAGTAAGCAACAGTGAAACAGACCAACGCACATGCACACAAACACGCACACACACACACACTCAAACACACACACACACACACACATATATATGTATAGTGTATTTATGTCTCTGCGTGTGTCCTCCAATACCGTCTAACAATAGGTGTTGTGTTTTCGTCCCCTAACTAGCGGTACGAGAAAAGAGACATGGAGAAAAATACCAGTAGGGTCGATTCGTTTGACTAACATTCATCAGCATAGCCCCTATTATGTGACTGAAGCACGTACAAGCTAAAGGATATACATATGCGAGTATATATATATATATATATATATATATATAGAGAGAGAGAGAGAGAGAAAATACAGTGTACCTTTAAACACATAAGAGATGACCATAATAGAACATCTGTCTCACTACAAAGAGCAGTTAAAAGTCAAAGCCACTAACTGCTATTTCTAGTGAGTCAGATGTCTTATTATGGTCATCTCTTATGTGTTTAAATGTACACTGTATATTTTCTATAAATAATATATAGTCTATTGACTAAAATTTTTCCTTCTCGCTAGACCACTGGTAACAAGAATTTTTCTATAAATTTTTTTGCTACCCTAAGAGTTTTCAATTTATATATATACACACACACACATACATATATATATAATATATATATATATATATATATATAATATATATATATATGTGTGTGTGTGTATTTATATATATATATATGAATATATGCATATATACATACATATATGTACATACCTACATATAAATGTATATATACAAGCATATATGGGTACAGGACATAAAAAAAAACAAGAATAGTGTGGTTGTGACGTAAACGTCTTTTCTACTCTGGCCACAAGGCCCGACATCTTTGGGGAGGGGGCCAGTCGATAAGATCGACCCCTGTACGCAACTGGTACTTAATTTATAGATACCGAAAGGATGA
>NC_042998.1:200315750-200328250 GCF_006345805.1 Octopus sinensis | reverse complement strand
ATGCTTCGAGAAGCTCTTAATAAACATTCTTCACTATGACCTACATTCTATTTCTACTAATTCCACCGTCCTTTCTAGGTAAGTATAATCTTGCTACGTATTGAATTCCTTCCTAGTTCTTCTGCTAATTCAAATTTTGTCCAATCTACAGAAGCTGCCGAGTAGTAACGATTCTGCCCAAGTATTTACACACTTCACTAGATTCGGACCTTTTGTCTTTGATTTCATTAGCTTCCTTACACTTCTCATGTACTTCTCAATTTTCGTATCCATGTCTATAGCTAGTACTCTGTCAGATTCTAATAATCCTAGATGCTTATGTCCTTCTCCTTCCTTCAGTAATGTTAGTGTCTGGCAGTCTGGTAATTGGATAACTTCACTGCAGACTGCCTGTCCATTTTTCATGATTAACATTGCACACTTATCTATGCTACATTCCATGCTTATATCTTTGCTGAAAAGTTTGACAGTTTGTATTAAGTAATCCCATTAACAGCTTCCAACAACAAATGATTGGTCTATAATTACAAGCTGTATTACCTTGCTTTTATCTTTCATAAGGAGAACTCCCCCCCCTTTATTGGTCCATTCTGGTATTACTCCTTTATTCAAGCAATCCTGAAGTTGTTCCTTTAGTTCATGTGTCAGTAACTAGATTTCTTTAACCTCTGAACTGAATCTGCCCCTGATCTTCACCTTCACTGACCTCCACCTACATTATTTTTCACGAGGTTATCACCTCTACGGAGGCTGTTCCTGGTTATCCGAACCTGGGCCTCTATTATTATTATTATATGAAAACTCACAACATTTCTCGCTAGGTATGATGGAAAGTGTTAGCTGTCCACAGCCAGCAGACTAAGATGGCACTTGTTAACTGGTCATGCTTCAAGAACCCTGCGAAGAATTCTTGCTGTTCCAAGCAATGCTGATTTTTGTTGGTATTCTACCTTCACACTTGCAACCGATTTTCTTCAGTCATATTGGTCGTTGTGTGCTGATACTTTCAAGTGGACCAATTACTATTGGTATCACGTCTACCCTCTTCATTGACTACAACCTTCATATTTCCACTACTATCTTCAATGACCACAACCATCGTATTTATTATTTTATTATTGATTTGTATATTTTTGCAGTAGATCAAACTGAATACTCACCAAGTGAATTCCATGTACATTTATATCTATGAATGCTCATAAATGTGCATACATAATAAACAATATCTAAATACCATTTCGCTCCCCTCACCCTCTCTCTCTCTATCTCATCTTTCTCTCTTCCTCTCAATTTCTCTCTGTTTTTGTTATCTATCTATCTATCTATCTATCTATCTATCTATCTATCTATCTATCTATCTATCTATCTATATATATATATATTATATATATATATATATGTGTCTGTCTATCTATCTAACCACATGCACGCCCGTCTGTCTACCTGCCTTTGACATACCACGCATATGTAAATGTAAGATACATTAAGTGAAAGGAAATTCTAGAATATTTGAACGTCAAAATATAAGACAAAACATATTTATATATATATATATTTGCAAGTCAGAAGCATAACTTAAGTAAAATGAACGGTGTAATACACCAAATATATTTTTCTATTAAAACTCCATGTTATTTTTTTCTTTCAAAAAAGTAAAACATCATTTATCTCGATAATTGGAATTTTCTGTTGCTGTTTTTGCTAAGTCTAGCTCACATTTACTACTTCAACACAGTTGCCAATCCATTGTAGAAGCTACTGTATTACTTATTTGGAAACCTAATAGAGATAGCAACTACAAATTCCTTAAATTGAAAGATGTCGTGTGAAAGAAGTTTTTTTAATAACCTAGTCGTATACAATTTATGCCAGAATAAAAAATAACGGGATGATCAGTCTGAGAACCGTTTGATCTCGTGTTAGACGACATGAACAACCTTGGTGTTGTTTACAAAAGTTCTAGGTTATTTCACTCAAAAACACCAAGACACAATGGCTACGTATATACATGAAGCGATCTGAATTGATCTTTCAAATATGTTCTGGGGTGGTTTCTTTGAACAAAGAAATAGAAGCATTGCAAAACATCAAATAGAATGTCTATTTCAAATGAAGCTTTAGAAATAAATATAAAAGAAATATAAAGCTGATCTTGAACAAAACAGGGACTACTCATAAGAAACTACTGACTTCTCAATTGTTTGAACTCGCAATAAATGCTAACCGATATATTCACTACCCATCTATCTTGGTGAAAGTGTGTGACTCCTCTTGTGAATATCATCCTCATCGTCGAATTATGCAGACATTATATTAGGCTGAGTAAAAATTAAGCAACGTTTTGAAAATGAAATTCATCACGATATATCTCAACAATGCGGAAGTTTTATTTATCAAATTAAGTATCATTACCATCAATCTCGATCTGATGAACTCTTTGAACGCACTTTCAGCATCGGTTTGATTTTTGAACTCCTTCTCTCACAGGAAACCATCAAGGTGCTGGAAAAAGTGGTTATCGGTAGGAGAAAGGTCTGGGGGAAGAAGCTGGGTGGGGAAGAACTATGTAGTCAAGTTCCCTCAAAGCCTAGAGCGTCATCTGTGAAATGTGTGGTCGAGCATTGTCATGAAGTATGACTGACCAATCTGGGACAAGGGAGTAGCAGTTTTTTTGTACATTGTGACAATTTCATGGTAATATGTTTCTGTAGCAATGGTTTTTTGGATTTTTAAGAAGTTATAGAGGATGAGTCCAGCGGTACACTTCCAAAGAGTTACCATGACCATATATGTTAAGAGCTCGGGATTAGGAATCAGTCTAACCACTGCGAAGAACGTTTTTTTTTTTTTCGATAGAGTCCACTTTTCATCGCAAGTTACAATACGACCGAGAAATGTATCGGTCGGATTACAGAGAAGAAGCGATAAACAAATTTCATATCTGCGCATTTTCTGACTTTCATTCACAACGTGTAGTACCCGTTTCTTAAATTTTTTTGATTTTCCGATCGCATGCAAATTGTTTCAGGCAGTTTTCTGGCAAACCTGAAGTTCTTTTCTGAGTTCTCCTGTGGGTTTACATGGAACTTTCTCAATGACGACCTTTAATTGACCGTCATCTACTGCAGATGGGTATCCACTACGCTCACGATCTTCAAGTCTCAGGTCACCACTGCGAAATCGTTTAAATCATTTTCGAACTGCCCACACACTGGACGTTTCCTTATTAAACGCTTCATTGATATTGCAAGCAGTTTCAGCTGCTTTACGTCCTTTTTTGAAGTTGAACAGGAAAATTGCCTATATATCGCGCTTTGGCTGGTTCGTTTCAGATGATGGTAACAGCGGTAAAAACTTTTCAAAAATGGAATCAGTATTAATTCATTGATGCATTTGGGCAAGTCTATATCTGCATTATCAGACATTATTTTTTTAAATCAAAACTTTGCAAAAATCCGATACAAATTCTTCATGGTTCAAAACATTGCTTATTTTTTACTCACCCTGATATATTCACAGGAATATCTGTGATATTTAAAATTTTTGTAGCAGCATCATACATTCACTGTCAATCTTACAACAGTGCTACTTCACTAAGGCAGTTTTTACCATAGACTGATCCATGATCTGAGACTGAAATTTGGTAAACGAAGACGGTGCAAAAGTCTGACATACAAATATACAAATATATTGTGAGTGTGTCTTTTTCGTCACTGTATTGTAGCTCTAAGCCTATAAAGAAGATAAACTGAAGCGTTTAAACAGATATACTGATCAGGTTTTCCCAGGAAACCATTTCAGAAAATTTTTTTGATCAATCAACTGAACTTACTTTCATTCAGTATACTTTTTATTCATCTGAAAGGTAGTACAGTTTTCTCATCTTTCAGCAAAAGTATCTCTATCTCCCATAAATAATAACCTACTCTGTAAGGCTGCTACTGTTAGAAAATGTTGTGCTATATATATATATTATGGTTGGAAAAAGAATAATCGGTACAA
The DNA here is from genome assembly GCF_006345805.1 of Octopus sinensis. NCBI lineage: Eukaryota > Metazoa > Mollusca > Cephalopoda > Octopoda > Octopodidae > Octopus > Octopus sinensis. Next base: position 200,324,248 of record NC_042998.1, on the reverse strand, counting down.
AGTGATTGCCTTTGATTATTGGCCTCCTCGATCACACTTTCATGTTATCGATATACGCGCTTGCAAGGAGTTGTTGTTCAAGGCATTATTTTTGCTCATAATGCATTCTGCTTACATTTATATTAGATAGTTTGCTATTCTAGCTGTTACTGACTCCGTTTCGAGTGTTACAGAACTTGTATAATTCTACCAATCTCTGTAAATATAAAGATGCTGATAAAATTGGTCATAATATCCATTTTAGTGCCGGTATCGTGCCCTTCTTGCAAATTGTTGTCAGCAATATCTCAGACTACAAGTACATTTGTTGAAAAAGGCAACATTCGAAATATATTTTGACGCACTCAACATATGCAACTTTCATCTCATATATGAATACATCGGAGCTAAATTACTAAATTGCAAGAGTTCTTATAAATCGAACAAAAATATATATTTCAACAGGTAAGAATATTATATGTCACGTGTGAATTTATAATAAACCAGCTTCTGACACATACTCAATGCACCTATATGATGAACAGATAATTAGACAAACACGCATACACACACCTTCTCTCTCTCTCACATACACACATGCATTCACAAACACACACACACACACACACACATACATCCCTTTATACACACAAACACACACATACACGCACACACCCTCATAAGGAGTTATTTACTTTAGATTCCAATTTTAATTCTTCTCTCGTTATTTTCTTTTCTCTGTCCCTTAAAATTTATGATGGCGAACATAATAAAATTAGTTATTGTTTTCTGATAAATGCCGCTGGGCGCTACATTAGTTACTCTCTAGTTCGCCTCTTCCCCTTATCCTTTTCCCCTTCCTCCCCCGTCTTCGTTTTCTTCTTTGTCATCACTTTCAGCCACAGCAGCAGAGTATACTACTACTACTACTACTACTACTACTACTACTACTACTACTACTACTACTACTACCACCACCGCTACCACTACTGCTACTACTGCTGCTGCTGCTGCTACTACTACTACTAATACTACTACTACTACTTCATATTCTTTACAGTCTTCCTAACTTGTCAGTAACGGTGACAGACTCACAGCAAATCACGTTACATATAGGAAGAGTATGCACATATTCTATCATTGTGTCATTGAAAGTATTATTTGGAATATCTGCTGCTCGGATATTGCGGCCAGTGAACTTTTCACGTTCACAAAATCCTTATCTTCAAGATTCTAGGAGTTACCAGTACATGTAGCCTAAATATCTTAGGTAATTTGGGGTGAAATGCTTTTGCTCATCTATGTGCTGTGTTCAAATTCTACTAAGGTTCCATTCTTTCCTATCGAGGCAGGGCTTCATAATGCCAGTACAACAAATATAAAAATGTGATTTATTCAAGAGTCCATATTTATACCATATAATTTCATAATTTTGATGGTGGGAGACAATGATACAATTTATGATATCAACATTAAGATATTCTGATGAATGTTTAGTAAAATATAACTCTAACATTATTGATAACTTTACTTTACTGTATTAATATTCATTTTGATAACAATAACAAGTAGAACAATAATGAAATGACGATGATGAGAAACGTATGTGTTTGCAAAAAAAATGGGGTTTACGTTAAGGATTTCAGACGGACACAAGACTTAAAATATTTGCATTCCTTTCTAACAAGATAAATAACGATGTCGTCGACATCAACTATAAAGTCAGCTACATCAATGATATAAGAATCACAATAACAATGATGATAAATAATAATAATAATAACAATAACAACAAAAGTGAAATCTACAATAATGAAACAATATCTTCAATGTCTAACAGCATTCACCTTGTCACTACCATTTTCTTTTATAAGCATCGCCATATATTTTTCTTTAAATACAATAAATGACAAAGAGAAAATAAAAATATAAACAATAAGACTTACTAAAATACCTGTTTCATAGAAAAAAAGAGAAAGAATAAAATAAAAGTTTGAAAACGGTGAAGTATTACAAAGGTTTTAAGGAATAAAGTAAAGAAGAAAAAAACTCAGTTGAGAATTAAATTTTAAGAAGAGAGAGAAAAAAATGAAACATGTAAAGAATAGAGGAAGAATACGTAGCGAATTAGGAAAAAAAAATGTAATAGAACGAAGCGATGGAATATAAAAAAGTGAAACGTAAAATTCGGAGAAATGGGAGGCTGGAAAGGAAATAGATCGAAGTAAAGATATTTGAAAACAAGAAAAGAAATTTGAACGCAATGGAGAGAAGATCATTGTGAGAAATAAAGAACCATAGGATGGTAGGAGGAAAAAAATATTACGAGTCAATCAGACATACACAGATGCACACAGACACACACGTCACACGTGTACATGTGCACGCGCATGCTGACATGCGCAAACAAATGCACCCTCACAAATATCTGTACATACATTGCGTGTAGGTATATACGTATGAAAAAAGATATGTACATATATATATATACATATATACACACACACACACACACATATATATATATATATATATATATATATGTATATATCTTTTTTCATACGTATATACGTATGAAACAAGATATATACATATATATACATATATTCACATATATTATATATACATATATATATATATATATATATATATATATATATATATATATACATATATATATATATATATAATATATATATATATAGAGAGAGAGAGAGAGAGAGATGTGTATAAATAAATGTATGTTAGTGTATATATAAACATGTAATAATTTATACGCGTTCACGCATGCGTTCATCTACATACATGAGTGTGTGTGTGTGTGTTTGTTATGTGTGAGTTTATGCGCGTCGGTGCAACGAGACAGACGGAGAGGTGAAGGGGGAATGAAGCCAGGTAGAGAGGAACATGCACAGGTATTTTTATACAAATCCACAAAATTTAATGTTGTTTTCATTTTGAAAAACCTTAATCTTTACACATTATAATTTATTTTTATTTATGAGTTATTTTGCATTTATAAATATATACATTGAACCATGATGGGATATGTTACTATATAAGATGCTGTTGAAAGAATGCTAACTTTATAGGCTTAAAAATAACACATAAATGGAAAACTTAAAGAAAAGGAAAAAAAAGATGAAATAAAAATATCGTATAAAAAATCAATGAAGTAATAAAATGCAAAGAAAATTCACAGAAATGGAAATGAAAGGAAATAGACTAAAAAATAAATTGAAAACAAAGATATCTGAATTTGACAGAAACTTTAAAAGAGAGAAGGTCAATACAAAAAAAAAAAGATCTCCAAATAAATATATCAAAAGAAAACACTTGGAGACATACATTTTCAGACGTAAGTATCTAGTTGTGTACATATATTTTAAAAGCAAAATGTAAATGTGTCTCCGTCGGTTTCGTTAAGAGTATTCCAGTTGTTCAATTAACTGAATTGCTATATAAGTAATGAGTTCATATGGGTATATATACTCAATGAAATTTTTTTCTAGTAACCCACTTGATACAGAAATATATATTAGGATGTGACGCTATGTGTATACCTATATCATTGTAAAATCTCTCATCTGAGTTTCTAGACGTTGCTTCCCAGCCACATGGCTCCGTGTTCAGTTTGAAATATTCGTAATAGGAGATACATTTTCTACTACATATAACAATTTTAAAAGTCCTATTCGCAAGGGAAATATGCGTAATCATAAATAAATAATACCAACAATTTTCCAGTCTACTCATTTGATATCATAACTCAGCAGAAAATATTTTCCAGCATTTTCAATTCTTATGCATACCTCACAGAATTATTACATCGACATACAAACTTGGATACTGAAATAGGCAAATACACTTGAAAAGAAAAGAGCTTGCAATTTATATATAGAAATATATGCCTACTACTCCACCCCACAGGATCTAGTCTTTCTCATTCGCAAAATGAAACCCACTTAATTTTGCTCAGTTGCTTTTAATCTTAGTGTATCGATGCAACTCTGAATTTTGATTACGGTCAACTAATTACTCTATCTCGTAAATGAAATAATCTGATGTTATATGTAATTGAAGCTGGGTTCACTGTTGTCTATGTTGACTTTCCACACTTAATTCTTCATAACACATCATTCTTTTCACCCGCGTGTTTTGTTTTTATTTTTCTGTGTTAGTATATTACATTTTTACTTTCATTCTATGTGTTAGCATTTTTATGTCCTTTTTCTACTTGTTAGTATTTTTTACATGTTTTTCATTTCATTTATTTGGGGGATTCATTGGCTCAGATAGGTAGATTGATGATTTTACTAGGTTAATTCTGTTCCTAAAAATTAAATTAGGAGTATTTCTTAAACCGTTAGCTTCACATTTCAACAGCTTAACTGAAATGTATCCCACTGAGAGGAATATCATGGAACAGAGAAAATGTGGGACATACAGATAATTTGACATTATTTCTGAATTCTACAGGCAAAAACATATAAGATACAGATATTCTTTTACTTGGGACAAATTCTTTATTGACCAGTGTTATTCTTATCGTAGTTTACAAATCAAAGCATGAAAAGGTTACTTAACTTTGGAGTCTTGAATACAGATGCTCCTATTCAAACCCACATGCACTTATATATTAATGATGTACATAAATACATGACAGGTATACATAATACTGGGATAGGCATAAAGTAAAGACATGCAGGCAAATATATTGATATAACAAATTGTTTTAAATAATTAAAACAATACAAATGAAGAGACAAAAGAAACTGTAACATGATGCATGTTGATTTTATTAAGTATTTCTTTTTATTTAGAAACCTACAATGAACAGGTCAGGCGCTAAACTATAAATTTCACAGGGTACAACCTTAAAGTTGACAACGCTCCGCTAAACACAGAAAATTTCTGTGTTGCTGTTAGCTAAAAATAGAGTTGTTTTTTTTTTTTCAATTTTAACGCCTTTAACTTTTCTCCAATTTTGTTCTCTACAACATTATACCTTCAAAGTAATGTAACTGGAAGGCTACATTACTATAGCCGATTTTCAAAATTTTTTACTTCCTTTTAAAAAATATATATTTTGCGAATGGAAAAGGAAAACTACATCTCCCCACAAATATAAATACGTATATATATATATATATATATATATATATATATATATGTGTGTGTGTGTGTGTGTGTGTGTGTGTGTGTGGATGTGTGTGTGTGTATGTGTGTATGTGTGTGTATGTTTGTTCGTAGGTGTGTCTATACGTATGTACATATGTATGTATTTGTGTGTCTGGTTGCCCCCCCCCATACACACACAGTATTACAACCGGTATTGGCTTGTTTACGACCCCATATCCTAGTGATTCGGCTAAAGATGATAAGAGAATAATACGAGGCTTAAAATATGAGTACTGAGGTTGATTTGTTCGACTAAAACCCTTGAAGGCGGTGTTGACTAGTGTCATTCTTATCGTATGGCATCAGTCGGATGATTGAAAGCAATAAAAGACAAACGATATATCGAAGCATAAACAGGTTGCTTCATATGGCAAGAATCAACGCAGACAAAGCATTGGGAAGATTAGCAGTTTCAGCTAAATGGATTTGGAATGAATTTCGAAAAAACTCGATATCCTTCTAACATCTTAGATCGACTCGAGATTAAGGTAAAGGAGACTTACAGAAGGAGAAACCGGCCATATGAAACCCCCAAAAAACAAAAAAACAATTAGTTAAAGACGAAACCATGGGAGTGCGAATACATTACGTGGATGTCTTTTTATCAGTTCATCCTTTTCTCTGTCTTTCTCAATCCTCAGCTATCAATGTACGCACGCACACGCACACGCACACACACACACACACATATATAGAGAAACAGACAGACAGACAAATAGAAAGAGAGAGAGAGATACATAGATAGATAGATAGATAGATGCATAGATAGATAGATAGATAGATAGATAGTAGACAGAAAAAGAGATATGTTTCTTTATTAGCCACTCTGGGCTGCACACAGACGGGACAGATTACAAAGTAAAGCTTTTCTTTTTGGGGAGAAAAAAGTAGGGTAGGTTTTCGATCAAAAGGGATCGTAAAAGGGAAAAAACGATGAATAGGGATCGTGTATCACAGAAATGTCATGATGTAAAGTGTAAAGGGGAAGCAGATTAGGTTTATCAGTGGAAAGAAAGGACTACGGAACAGAGCACGGTAACCTCTGACAATAATGTCACATGTTAACACATTTTTTTGCAAAGATACATTTTTTGGCCAAATGGTTAGGTGGTTCGCATCTCAACGATAAGGTTCCGGATCATTTTCCATTTTTAGGATGGACCTATGTATTATTACAAAAACCGGGCTCAAAGGTAAATGGCAGAGACGCGTTAGGTACATTATACGGGCAGTTATTAAATTACAGAGTGTTTAAATGTTCCGCAACCGTAATATGGTTCATAATAAAAGGACATGTAAGATGCTTATTAACTTGCTTAACGTATCGGAAGGTAGTCCAATTGTTTGAATGACAGCGGTCTTATGAAGGCCGAGGATCATCATGAAGCACCTACAAAAACACACCTATTTACGTATTCGTGTGTGTGCGCGCGCGTGCGATGCGCATATATGTATAGTACACACACACACACACACACACACACACACACACACACACACACATATATATATATATATATATATAATTAAGGGCTCCTAAATAAGGATGCCAAGTGCTGGGGTCACAAAAAGGGGATAGATTATCGAGAGTGAAAATCAAAAACATTTACAAAAATATTCGCTGTACTCTTTCACCACTCTTTCTTCTCTCGGCCTCCTCGCTTAGCCAGCTGGGTGGCGTCATTTGAAGGCTAAAGCAATGCGAACGCATTGTGACCAGCGATGTGTAACTACATCTGATGGACTGGTCGGTCACGTGATCACGTGATATATATATATATATATATATATAAAACTATATACCTATATACGTATATGTATATTTCTATCTATTTATTATATATCTATACACGCACACACACACATACATATATATATATATAATATATATATATATATATATATATATATATATATATAAAATATTATTAGAGACAAAACCACTATTTTGCAAAACAAACAAGGAAAGACTTAATCAATACGTAAAATTTTAATAAATAGTCAAAAAACCGCCACTACAATTGTTACTTGTCTTGATCGACAATCTTCAGGTGGACTTCCAATAAGTCAGTTTCAAATTATGACTTCATAATTTGAAACTGACTTATTGGAAGTCCACCTGAAGATTGTCGATCAAGACAAGTAACAATTGTAGTGGCGGTTTTTTTGACTATTTATTAAATTTTACGTATTGATTAAGTCTTTCCTTGTTTGTTTTGCAAAATAGTGGTTTTGTCTCTAATAATATTTTATAATATTTTACTATAAAATTGGATTTAATCCTAAATCTGATTTTTTCCCTGTAAATTTGGATTTATTCCCTAATATTTATTATATATATATATATATATGTCTGTTTTTGTGTGTGTATAGTGAGAGAGATTTATGTGAAAAAATGCATTGTAAATAAACAACAGATAAAAAAACTTTTACGTATAAGACACAGAGGCTCTCTAATTCTTCATCAGTTATCAACCAGAATGGTTATTCCCAGCTTGGCACTTTAGAGACCCTCTGTGTCTTCTAAGTATTTATAATGCATTTTTCAGTTATCAAGTAATGTTACGTAACACTATCAGACTGTGACTTATATATATATATATATATATATATATATATATATAATTGGTACAATCCTTTATTCTTACTTTTAGTTGTTGATAAAGCTATAAATGTATTAGAAATTAATTACAGCACTTAAGACGGTATGACCCCACTATACTCCATGCGATTCTTGGAAGTTGTAGTCTACTCTCAGCTTCAATAGCGACAACATGAATTTCTTACATCTTCTTGCTCGGTGAATATATTAAACAATATATCACTGTGTCCTACTTGTTAAAATACTATTGATTTATTTGTGCAGCTGAAGATGGCATTGCATTTAAATTGATATAATAATTGCATTCTTCACTTAAATGGAGCCGCTCGAAACGGTCATACTCCATCACTACTTGTTATATGGTTGCTTATATTGATTTTAATCGCCGTACTTCGGGCTATGCGGATAATACCCGACTGGTTCGGTGCTTCAGCTGAAGTATATAATTCAACTGAATCTCAATTATTTCGCATAAACTCACATACACACAACACACACACACACATACATACACACACACACACAAATATATATATATATATATATATATATTATATATATATATATATATATGTATGTATGTATGTATGTATGTAAGTATAAACGACTTTCAGCTTCCATCTACCAAATGCATTCACAAGGGTTTGGTCGCCACATAAAAATTTAGGTAGAAAAATGTTATTGCCTGGAATCAGTGACATTTTCTTCTGGCAATCCCGCTAAAAATAATATAAAT